>NC_056740.1:260986995-261226995 GCF_019279795.1 Protopterus annectens | reverse complement strand
TTGCCACCAGACAGCACCTTACACAGCATTACATTACTACATTGTTCTATATTCACCCTGTGCTTCAGACCCATATTAGCATGTCCCTGAATTGATGGTATGGAAAACAGGGATGTGTCACAGGTATCATCACATGCACAGTGTGCGGTGTGGGTTTCCCAGAGGCCTAAGCTAGGCCATGCGGTTGACATCATATGTGTGTGTCTGGTGGTGATCTGCCTGTGATAGAGATGTGTGAGCATTTGTATGCACACAGTCAAGCCATCTGGTTGCCCTACACAGGGTTATGTTAGACAGCCGTGTACCATACATGGCAGGATGTACAGTTCACCGTATCAGGCCACTGACATGGGAACTGGTTCTGCCAGGAGTCTCACTGGCACCAGCAGGCCCAAGGCCAGATGCAGTACTACTCTCTGATGGTGACTACTGTCTGCTGTATCCATGTCCCTGCCAGGACCGGCCACAACCATGTGCCCATGGCCTGTTCCATTGTGGTGTGGACAGCACCCTCCCTTTGGTAGTGCTGGTGGTACTGCCACTATGGGAGTGTGAATGTGCATGGCCATGTGGACTCTCAGCTGATCTTGTTGCTGATCTACGTCCAGGTGGCTGATGCCCTACTCCCACCACATGCTCTAGCACAGACATTGCACGGTCTAGCAAAGACAATGTCTCACCTCACCATCTATCCATGACATCAGCATAATAATGTGTGACCTCATCATGGCTGTAGAGGTCGTCACGCATGGCAGGAAGTGTTGCATTCATCACCTGAGCATCTGTCTGGTGTTGCATTCAGAATGTGCCTGTGCCTCCATGATGGACCGAAACATGCGTCTGGTGACACCTGCTGTGACACTTGTGACAGGGGCATGATAGGCAGCAGTCATCCTTCAAGCATCCCTGTCCATCTGTCTGTGTGGGACCTCACCTGATCTCTGGCTACGGGTAGTGTCTACACTCACACTTGCCATCGACACCACACTAGCCTGCTCCATGCCACCACCCTCCAACTGTCTATTATCTGTGGCCGCTGGGGACCGGGTAATTGGGGCATGCTGACTGTGTGCAGGGACATTGTGGGTGAAAGTGGGATGCTAACTAATGGCACATATTCAGCCCCTGACAGCTCCACCTGTGCCTCACTATGACCACCATCATCATCAGAGTCCACTAAGACACTGACATCAGGTTGTGAGTGGGAGACACCCCAACCCCCATGTTCACCTGTGAGGGAAAGACAACATATGTAAATGAATACCTACACTATAATGTTTGCTGATACACACACACACACACACACACACACACACACACACACACACACACACACACACACACACACACACACACACACACGTGCACACATGCACACACACACACACACACACACACACACACACACACACACACACACACACACACACACACACACACACACACAAATACAGGTAAGGTGGCACAAAGGCATTATACAGACCACACAATTTCTAAATGATGACATGCACAACACACAATCAGACCACAACAGACACTCTGGACAAGCCCTCGACAACATGCAGTGCAGCTATGTCCACCTAATGTTGCTACTAATATACACCTCTAAGATATGTGAGGAGTGGTAGTATGTGATGGACCTTCACCTAACAAACACTGCACCCATGTACACAATATTGATGTACCACTGTATAGCACAGTGGCAAAACCTACAGAAACGTATGTGCCAATATGTTACAGCTCCTGCCAATAGGCTCCTTTGATGACCACTGTGATGCACTGCAGAGTAGGTACCTACACCTTTGCAGGCGTAACATGGTCAACTGGATGGTTAATGGCACATACACCCTTGGGATACCACCTGTGTCCCTGTTGGATGGGGATATCAGCTTCTGCCTTGCATACACATGGGCTAACATGTGGCCTAGGGATGTGGCTGCTCAGGGCCCACAGCCTGGTAACCTGGTATAGTACATGGAATGCCATAAGTGGCCAGTCTGCTGTGACAGACTGTGTTGTTATTTGTCCACACACATCAGTGCCATCGACTGCTGGATGTCCCCTCTGGGCAGCATTACATTACCATGTATTCAAGCCTGCATACCACAAATAGGTGAGTGCTCCTACAGGTGCATGTGGACATTCTAGGAACATCTGAACTACACAATAACTGAGATCAGTGCATATGTGTTGTAGGGTGATCTCATCATAGTTGTCTGATATCTTCTGTGCCCAGATGTTTGTGGAATGCATGCATGTGCCTGAGAGATGTAGACCCCCCCCACCAGTCAAATGTGTATATCCCCATGCCAGTTGACCAGTATATGATGTTTGTACACATAGTTTGGGAAATGTGTCTGTGGCATGCCAGACCCCTGGGGGCACAGTGATGGTACCTGGGTATCTGGTACTGTATCCATTCCCTTACATTATGTGCTCAGTATGTACACACTGCTGCTGACCCAGTGCCAGCATCCACCCACTACTACTACCTATAACTTGCTGTCCTGCTGCAGGGGTCTCCAGCTGGTTAGCCATAGGTGTGAGGCAATCAGATACAGGTGTGGAGTATGCACTTACCTAGGCAGAGTATTCAGGAATGGTCAAGGAGACCTGGACAATCTGTGAAATAACCTGTATGACATTGTCAGACTGAGAGGGGCTCAGTGATGGTACATGATGTGATATGCCATCTGTATCCACCAGTAGGTACTGTCAGTGTATCACCCCTGCACTGGCCCAATCATCAGGGAGCCTAAATACTTGCCACTACCCCGAGTGAGGGATGTGCACAATGGCAGGACGACAAGTACATGCACATTAATGTACAATTACCCTTCAGAGCACACAGAGGTCACAGTCAGTGTGGGGACCATTTCTCCCTCTCTCTCTCCACAACCCCAATAAAACTCCATACTGGTACACCTATGAGGTTAACATCACAGCAGATGGTCAGTCCAAAGCATTTGTCACCTTCTCTTTCCAACCAGTACTTTGGGTCCCTGGCCAAGTAGCTTACACACACACTTACCTATTTGAGTTTTGAACTTCACACAAACACACACACACACACACACACACACACACACACACACACACACACACACACACACACACACACACACACACACAAACACACACACATACACACAAACACGCACAGTACTGTGGTAGTTCTGACTGCCACTATCCTTCTCTGTAACAGCTACTGTAAGGCCCTCAGCAAAGGGTTACAAATCCTACTGTGTTATGAGCCTATTAGCAAAATGGTAAGTGTGACCAAGACCAAGGCTATTGGAGTGAGCTATACATTGTCACCATGTGCATATGCAAGTACCCTAAGCGCTGACTTACTGCTATACAGACCAGACACAATTACAAGGTTTAACAATATCTGATAATAACTAATAAGGGAACAAGAGAGTACTCTATCAATGCAGTAACTATACAGTTCAGACTTACAGGGATTCATATAAGACAACATTGCAGCACAGTCTGAAATACATACAGGAAATGTGTAAAGTACTGGGTGCATAGGTTCATAGGATGATACCAGGCTGTTGGCCCAGATGCCATCATAAGCCTAGCCCAGATGTTTGCCTATGTCCCTTCAAAGTCAGCATCTATTTCCAGCTGGGACACAGGTGGGATCCCAGGGGTGTCTTTTGTGTTTGCCATGCAGTCATCCAGCTTCTTCTGAAAGAAGGCTAGAGAGGTAATCTGCTAGACATGGGGAGGGAGTGTATTTTACAGACAGTGTATTGTTTGAGGCACAAATCCATCCCACCAACAAGTACTATTCATGCCACAGACCATGTGAGGGCCTTGCATGCGGGTTGCACAAGTGTGGTTTGTCTTATGGATATGCATACACTCCAGCAAGGCTGGTTTGGTAATGGCCTTGTTAGCCAGACACACATCACCTATGATCAGTCTTATGACACTGAGTAAAGCGACAGGGTTTTCAGCCTATCTCTATAGGATATGTTTTGCAGACCCCGGATTTTCCTGGTCAGGAACATCTGTGGTTTCTGTACCTGCTGCATATAGTTGGCAAGGTACATGCCAAATGAGCCATTGTACTCTGTAATGGGTCTGATAAGAGAGGAGTACAGGGATGCTATGGCCTCCTGGTTCCTGGATGACATACCCTTATTTGTGAAGTGGGCCATGTAGACAGCCTTCTGTACAATGGTGCCAACGTGGTGGGAAACTGTCAAGTTACTATCAACCTTGGTGCACAAGCCGCCTCACGCCTGATTGCATGCTCAGTACATTGTTATTACTGTCATAATTATTGTGGATGACATCTACCACAAAAGGGATAATGATGCATTCCCTGGCATTTAGTTTGAGGCAATGCTTCTGACACCAGTCATTAATTTAGGTAAGAGCCTTCTGGAGGATGCTCACATTACTAGGGGGATGTAAGACAGTGGCCAGGTTGCAGTCATCTGTAAACCTAGTCAGCCACAGACCACTGGTTTTATCTTGCACCTCTGAACAGTTTGTCCCAAACAGTAGAGACCCCCAGACAGATCTTTGGGGTATACCACTCTTTAAGGGTCTACTACTAGTGGTGGCTTCCACTGCTTTGACTGAGTGAGTACTATCATTGAGCCAGTTAGCTACCCATCTGGTAACATACAGGTTGATGCCTAGCTGTGTAGGCTTATGTATTATGGCCAACTGAGGATTATTGTCAGAGGAGTTGGCTAGGTGGAGGTAGGCAGTGTGTATGTCTTCCCCTCGTCCATGTGTTTGCTGACCACTTCTAAGCAGTCGACCAGGTTTAACAGGCCTGATCTCCCTTTGACAATACCAAACTGTGCTGCCTCAGGCATTTTGAGGTTGCCGATGTCCCTGTTTATAAGGTCCTTGATAATGCCTTCCATGGTCTTGCAGATCAGGCTACTTAGGCTGATGTGCATATGATTGGCTGGGTCAGTGGATGCTCCACCTTTGTTTAGAGGGGTGACAGTGGCTGGTCCTCCATGCAGATGGGATAACACTGGTGCTCAGGCTTTGATTGACTATAATGTGTAATGGAGCTGAGAGCTCATGCCTGAGTTCATGTAGGAAGCAGCCAGGGATGTTATCAGGTCCCATGGAGACTTTAGCTTGTTGTTCTTGAGAGGGCATTATGGACCTGCTCCCTGATGATGAGGGGAGGGGGCAGGTGCTGTGCATGTCCTCCTTTACTGATGAGAGGACAGGAGGGTGTGGTTTTCACTTAACCTGTCTGCAACAGATTGGCTATATCTATGGCGTATGTGTATGTGGTGTTATTGACCACCAGTACAGAGCAGATTTGGGTGTTGCCTCTGAGACTGCAGACATATGTGCAGATGGCCTTGTGACGGGCCTTGGTGGATGTGTCCAATTTGAACTCAAAGCTAGCCTTAGAGTAATTCACCTGTGATATTATTTGCTTGTTCAGACAAAGGTGAGATTGCTTCCAGTTTGGCACCTGCTCCTTCTTGAATCTGTACAGAAAATATTTCCACCTATGATGGGGTTTGTGTATTGATGCTGTCCACCACAGAGGTTTAATCTACCTTGGGGGAGATGATTTTGTCCAGTCAGGTATTGCTGAGTCCATACAGTTATGTAGGTGCTCATATAGATGTTTGGTATAGGCTTGGACACAAAGTCATGACACAGTTAAATACTTTTACTATTTCAACCTAGTAATTATAATCAAACTAGTAATTATTTCTGTTTCAAGGCAATACAACAACCTGTAGCTGTAGACATTTATGTCTGCTTGATGCACTGAAACTCAGATTACACATTTGTAAAACACGTACAGCATATTTACGTGACATTTTTAACTCATGTCTGTATGTTTGAGGCTTCCAGCTACTACTATTACTACATACATGTGCACAGGTAATACTTGTTATACATTTCTGTTCTTTCTCAGTATAGCACACTGTATTTACACTCTTGCAGCTCAGTCATACCTCTTAACCTGTTAGAGCAAGACATCTGGACAAAAGCACACATAAATGGGGGGCAAAGGCCCAAAAATAGTGACACTTTATAAATATTGCTGTAACACACTTAGACAGTTGATAGCAAAGTAGGTTTTGCATTCACAGGAATATTCTGAAGGATATGACATCTGCCATTCAAATGTATCCTGTTATGTTATGACTTCAGTCTTTACTGATTTACCAGTGATTTGACAGACAAAACACAACTGTATGAAAAAAATGACTACAAATATGACACAAACATGTGGTCAGTTTGCAAAACTCTGGACAGTTGAAATGTATGAAATAAGTATATAACATACAGTTCAACACACACTTCTGCACCAGTTGTTTACTATGCACATACCATATATAGATAGGTCCCTTACATTTGTAAGACAAGCATATGTATCATAGTAGCATTCACAAGTGACATATGAATATTTACAACATCCCAGGTAGCTGGCCTGGCAGTGTCACAGTCAGTATTGTACAACAGACACTCCAGTAGTAGTCATATGTGAGCTGACCTTTGCTGGGTTGACTCAGGGGCCCGAGATGTGCTCTGTGTCACTGCAGACAGAGCCATCAGGTATGGCCGTACGTGCTGGACAGCAACTTGTCAGTCCAGCAAGTCTTGTTGAGACCTATTGTTTAACTTCATATTTCCCATTATTGCATCCCCCTTCTGCATTCCATTACATGCTTAACTGTTTGACATACATGTTATAGTGCTGCAGAGTTTTCTGTTTCTGAGTAATGCAGACATGTAGGTTTCTGTAGTCACAGTCTGACTTTGCTTAGAAAGGTTCAGACCTGTTTTGCATAGGCAGAAGCTTGCCTTTTGTAGATAATGCTCATGAGCAGGTGATGGTCTGTGCACCAATTGGTGTCTCCCACTTGATAATTGCATCCAGAACAGCTGTGTTGTTTTTTCATTAGCCAATGGCATGGCAACATAGTGCTATAATTAACTCCTTCATGTGGGCCTTGCCCCTTTTCCATGCCTGTGAGGAGAACATTATGGAGGTGTGGGAGCTACAGCATCACAGAGGGTAGGTGGAAATACCTCTTAGAACAAGAAATGGGGAGAAAGCCCAACAAAATGGGGAGAAAGTTCCAGAATTAAGGACAGATTGTAAATATTGCTGTTATAAGTTAGAAATTTGCCAAATTAACATGGTTTGTCTGGACATGCATTTTCTGCGTGATTTGAAGTCTGACACTGATATGTATATTTCAGTGTATATCTGTACATGAGTGCATAGATATGTGCGAGTGAGCACAAGTATGTGCATGGGAGTGTGCGCTAGTGCATGTATGCGAGTGTATATGAGTATGTGTGTATGCATGCATGAGCGTGTAGAGGGACATCACATTATTTTTTCTATAAGAAAGAGAAAGAAGGTGTGTGTGTGTGTGTGTGTGTGTGTGTGTGTGTGTGTGTGTGTGTGTGTGTGTGTGTGTGTGTGTGTGTGGACTGAGAGGACATTGAGAAAGTAAATATAGGAGAATTCATACAATATAAAAATAAAAATGTAAACAATGCCCTATTCAAACACATCCTGTTCGATGTGTCCTACAACGTATTTAAATTTGGTATATTAGCGCAAATAGACCTTGATCCTAGGGAAGGGGATTGGGAGAGCCAGTTGAAGTATAGAACTCCTGTGGAAATTTCTGCCAAATGCTTTCACCCCTCTGGGTTTGAATGATCATGTTACTATTAAACCTGCATTCAAATTATGTTCAGATAAGTTATAAAAGTGTACAGTGGAATATATAGCTACTTTAATGATAATAATATATCTCAAACATTGTTAACATATTTTAAACATTGTTGAGGATTTTTCAAGAAAAAGATTTATAGAGTTTATTGGTCTATTTATCTATCTGTCTGGCCTTATTTATGAGTATTATTTAAATATGATTGTTTTTAGGCATGTTTTTAATTTTTTTTATTTTAGTGCAACCGTGTTTATGCATATAAGAGTGGCTGTCTCTTTAAAAGGGTTCCGTTAATTGATTCAAACTTTTATTGATTAATTGCTTTGTATAATACTATTTAAGGAATATGAATCAAGAACCAAAACCAACTGAAGTAAACTGCTTTGACACTGAAGAAACCAAGGCACTGGCGCAATGAAAATCCAAGTTTTATTTTCCACAAACAGTTGAGCGCTTTCATTCAGAGTTGACTGAACTTCATCAGAACTACTACACTCTTAGCCCAGTGCCATTTAAATATACAAAACTTCAGTCACATGACTGATAAAACAATCAAACAATTAAACAATTAATTTAAAACTATGCAATTTAAAAACTGATTTTACATAGTTAAAACCCTTTAATACTATAACATCAATAAAAATTAATGTGCAAACCTCATCAAATATTTTTTCAAGCAATGAAATTCTAAAACAATACAGTTTTTAAGCAGTAAGGTTTTTGAGTTTTAATAAAGGGGTTAGGGAGCAGCTATCATTTAATCCTGTGTAAATTGTTGCATTCAATTTACCCTGCCAAAATAATTCTTTATAGTTCAAATGCTCCTCAATATCCTTCCCCTGTATATCCAGCTTAATGGAATTTACTACAAAAAATATAAACTCATGGTCACTATATTTATTAATATGTCTATATAACACATTAGTATTTTTAGCCTTTTTAATATCTAAATGATGTTCATACATGCAGTCTCTTAACCTTCTAGAGGGTTTCCCTACATAGAAACGGGCATTATTTTACACAATGCAATGTATACCACGTAAGAAGTATTGCAATTATAATATTGACTAACTCTAAGTTTCTGATGGTTTACCACTACAGTATCAATATTCTCTACTTGTGGACACTGTCTGCAGGCACCACATTTATAAGTCCCAGTTTTACAAGACCCTTTACTTTTACTATTGTACTTCCCTTCTAACAGTTGTTTAAAGGTAACATCCTTTCTATAGGTAATCTTTGGCCTGGTACCTAGTATTGATTGAACATCAGGATCTGATGAAATTATCCACCAATACTGATTGATGATGTTCATTATTTGTGAAGAATCAAGACTATAGGTACAAATAAATGCCCGGTTGTCCCAATAGGGTGTGCTATTCTCACTATTAAATGTACAATTGCCCCTTAAAATCAGTGCATAAAGGTCACTTTGCCTTTTGTAATCTACCTCCTGGTATATGTTGAATAAAAATTCACTGTGATACCCTCTAGCCAAGAACATCTTACTAACCTTGTTACACTCTGTATAAAATTGGGGGGCTTCTTAAACTATTCTTGCTAACCTGACATATTGGTCTTTCGCTATGGCCTTCTTTTTTTAAAACATTTTTTATTGATTTTCATGAAGTAAAATAATACAATAAATATGATTTATAAATATGCACAATATATGTCTTAAAAACATTATAACATGGAACAATAACTATTTACAATGTCCATAACAGATATAATGTCATTGTTGTGATTACATTTTATCTAGTAATTTTTCAAACTTTAACCAAGTTAATTTCTTATGTGTTATCTTAGTAGTTCTTTCTGAAATAGTTTGCAACTCCCTTTACATACAAGTTTAGCTAATAGTAAAAAATCTGTAAATGATAGGAATTTTTTACACTTCCAATTTGACGTAATGATTTTTCTTGCAATTACAAGCAAGGACCAAAAAAGGTGCAGCTGTATTTTGGGGATATGTGTTGGTATCGGTGCATTGAGCAGTAATAATGAGTCAGATACTTCACACTTGTCCAACCACAATGCTTTTATAAAATTTCTGAACTCTATCCAGAATGGAGTTACTATTTTACATGTAGGAAACATGTGTACCCAATCTGCTCAAAGTATTTCTTCACATCTCCAACATTTATTAAGATTATTTGTTTATATCAAGTCCATCTTATGTGGGGTAATAAAGCTCCTATGAATGTATTTCCAAGTGAAGATTTTCTAAGAAGGGGATGACATTGTGCTGCTAATTGATTTAAGTGATAATTCTTTATCACTATCTGAAAAAATGGATTTGTTTATTCGTTCTGTGAAATTCCATAAGGAGTCCTCTGAGATTTGCATATGGTTCTTAGAGATTTATATATATATACTTGACAGTGATAGAATATTATTAACATGCAAAGTGTTTATTTCACAAAGAAGAGAAAGTATTTTAGGTATAGGTGTTGTGTTGGCAATATAACATGTTTTAAATTCATTAATTATGTCTTTTCTAAATATTTGTATGTTCAACCAGTTGTTATGCTTTATGTTATACCTGGCCATAAGATAACATGGTTCATGGATATTATTATTGCATAGAAACTGGTGCCAGAAAACTAAACCATTTTCTTCCATTACTTTTATTTTAGATATATTGAAAGAGTCCAGACATGTCTCCATGTATGCTATGGGAAATATTAAAAATATTAAGGTTTTTATCATATTATTTTTGTTTATTATCTTTTTAAAATTATCTAATATATAATTAGTGAAACAAGAGTTTTTTATTCTTATTGGTATTGTAGAAATGGTCTTTGACAACAAGAAAGATTTTTTATTTTCTGAGAACATATTATTGTCAATAGTTGTGTCTATGTCAAATAATAAGATACTTACATGGAGATTTTTCCAGTTAGAACTATATTTGGAGTTTAACGATTGGCTCATCACATTAAGTATGTTCGATTCTGCATAAAGTTCAAAATTTGGGAATGCTATTCCCCCATCTTTCCAGCTTCTGTAATGCCAAGCATGGCTGATTCTTGGCTTTTGGGGAAACCATAGGAAATTTATTAATATCAAATTTAGTTGCTTCATTAACTTTTTGGATGGGGAGGCAATTATAGTTTGGAAGTAGAACAAAATTTTGGGTAATATGATAATTCTTATTAATGACAGTCTTTCTTCTATCATGAAATACATTTTATTCCATCTATTTAAAAATTCCTTAACTGTGGATAATAGGTATTTATAATTTGTTTTTAAAGTATTATTCTAGTTTGACTTCATGTATATTCCTAAATACTTAATGGTGTCATTTGCCCAGTTAAAATTGTTGTGTTTTCTTAGTAAAGTGTCTACTTTTTTATTTATTAATAATGTTTCTGTTTTGGTGTGATTAAAGCTTAGGCCTGAAACCTCTTCAAAAACTCGCAGGGATTTTGTTATATGATTTATAGAGAAATCTATATTTCCAGTTGTTAGCATGACATTGTCCGCAAAAAGTTGTATTTTAGAATTGTAGCTTGGACTAACAGAAAATCCGCTTATATTAGAATTTGCTCTTATGAAGTTAGCTAGAGGTTCTACTGACAGGGCAAATAATAATGGGGAGAGTGGGCAGCCTTGTTTAGTGCCTTTTAGGATACTGAGTGGACCTGATAAAAAAAGCACCAATTTTGATGTATGACATTGAGTTAACATATAGTCTGTTAATTATATCGATAAAGTCAGGAGAGACATTATATACTTCTAATACTTTAAATAAATAGGACCAATTTATAGAGTCAAAAGCCTTGTTTAAGTCTAGGCTAATAATTGATAGTTATTTTTTTTTCCTGTTAGCATGATCTACTAAGGAAAGGAGCCTGATAACATTGTCTTATACTCTTCTATTTAGGATGAAGCCTGTTTGATCTTTACCTATTATGTTAGGCATCAGTTGATTTAATCTGTTAGCTAATATTGATGTAAAAATGTTATAGTCCACATTTAATAGTGAAATGGGGCGATACGAATTTACTATTTTGGGGTCTTTGTCCTGTATTAGGATAAGGGAAATCATGGCATATTTCCAGGAAGGGAATGAGCTTGTCTTTTTTCTAAATTCCTCAAAAGCTTGTAAAAGTATTTAATGTATCGTCTGTGAGTACTTCATAAATTTCTCCTATTAATCCATCTAATCCTGGGGCTTTATTATTCTTAAGGCTTTGAATCCTCTCTTTTAGTTCACTTAATGTTATTGGTTTGAGAAGTTTGGTATTCTGTTCTATTGCTAGTTTGTTGCCGATGTTCTCATTTAAGAAGTTATCTTTTGGGACGTTGTTATTAATATTTGGATTTGTGTTATTTATTGTTTCATGGTGTTTTCTGAAAGTCTCAAGAATTTCTTCTAAATCTGTTACAATTTTAGTTTTATTTTTAGTTTCATCAGCAATTTCCCTTATATGTTTAACACTGGTTAAGTTTTTTGATTTTACAGCTAATCTATGCATTTTTTTTGGGTTAACAGAGTAAGACTGTAATTTGATTCTTTCTAAATGTATTGCCACTTTGTGATTAAGAATTTCCATGTAATCAAGGTTTAATTGTTTCAGTTCTGTATTTCTGTTTATGTCTTTATTATTTAGAGTTCTGTTTAGTTCATCAATTTTGATTGTATTCTCAATAGCATACTATCCCATTCCTTTCGTTTGTTTAGGTACCAGGTTTTGATTTTACTAAAAATGTAAGATTTCAGCGTATCCCAGAAATAACTTTAGAAGTACTATCATTGTCATTTATGTCTAGAAATATTTTAATTTCTTTCAGCAACCATTCATTAAACCAAGTTAGCTTAGCAATGTATGCTGGTATTCTCTGCCACTGTACTAGATGACTAGATTTCATGTTGATTTTAAAGAAAATAGCATTGTGGTCGGACATTGGACAGGAGCTAATGAAAACTTCCTGAATTTTTGAGAATAGATAATCTGTAACCAATATCTTATCAATGGTAGTTTGTGTAACGAATCTGTATGAGTAAGGTATGTATTTTAGGGATTTGGGTTCTATTTTTTCATAAATATCTCTTATATTTGAATTATTGATGAAGTTTTTCAACCTTTTAGCAGGTGCAGATATCTTAAACTTATCACATTTAGTAGTGTCACTTCTGGAGAGAATACAGTTAAAATCACCTGCATATATTATTTCTCCTTTAGATTTGATTGCAAGTAAATCAAGATATTTATTCACTGTTGCACCAATACCGGGTATCCAGTAAGTGTTGGCTAATGTGATTAGTTTTCAATTTATTTCCAGAATAATTAAGCAGAACATGCCATTTTTGTCTGAATAAGTGTCGATTATTTTAGGTACTGGTAGTGTTTTCCTCCACAATATCATGGTGCCTCTTCTTTTGGTCTGAAAATGAGATTCTGCAAGTATAGAGTAGCCATTGAAAGACATCCTATTCAAATCAACTTCTAATATATGAGTTTCTTGCAAGAATGCAATATCTACTTTCTTAGTTTTCAAATATTTGGTTAAGCTTCCTCTCTTTATAGGATTGTTGAGTCCATTTACATTTAAGGACAAACATTTATAAGAAAACATTCCTATAGATTGTGTTAGATAGTAAAGATTCTGTTATGAACATAGCATGAACACCGAGTATAACTGTAAAACATTTAAAGCTATTTACAAGTCTAAACATGGAATATTTAATTCCTGGTTTAATGAGAAATTCCTCAAAACCACCTTCGTTCATCCTAAGAAGAGTAATCTATGTTCGTTCTGTGCTACCGCCATTAAAATAGCTGTATAGAATGTAATACGAAGTGAGAAAAATAAAAGGCTACTCCTTAGAATTGTTACTGATTTGAGTAGTGAAATATCAAAATGTGTGAAATTAAAGTTAATAGATTATTTGTGGTAATTATGTATATTAGAAGTAATTATCTTTGTACAACCAAATCAGAGAGTTATTTAAAAAAAAAAGACCTAGTGTATTGTTACAGGAGTAGGAGAATAGTAATGTCTTTAGGTAGCTTATGTTTAGCTATGAGTCTAAAAAGTTTTCCAGACAGATTTAATAAAAAATATGGAACTATCAACAATTTTATGTAAAAACTATTAAGATTTCAGCTAAATATTAAAATTAAGCAAATCACTTAAATCCGTACATGGCTCAATCGCCTGCATCTATATGATGTTACTATTTTCTTTCATTGGAAAAGCGGGATGATGTCGAGTAGAATAGAGCTCTAAAATTATGTCTGTTTGCACTCTGTGGAGTCAGCAAATCATTTACTAATGCTTTGAGATGCGAGAAGTGACTAAATTATCTGACAGAATCTCATGCTAGTACAAGCAGGAAACACAGACTTTACAAAGGGAGCATCTTATGTGAGAGCGTGAAACAAATCATGCAATCAAATGGGATGAAAGCCTAGTTTGTCTGAAAAATATAACTAGGGGGACTGCAATCTTTTTGCAGTGTAAACATCTTGTCTTCTTAAAGTAATACATAAATGTACATGTATTAAACTGAGAACACAATAGCTATCCAAAAAGCTAGTAAGTAACTCTCTCTGTAAATTAATGAGAACAGGTATTGCAAGTCCTGACAATAACAAAAGAAGAAATTACTATTATCTGACTTCTGTACATATTATGCTAGGGACAACTATAAACATGCATATGTATAAATGGCACAGACAACACAGTAATATGCAACAGTTGAACAGCAAATGCTATAGATACACAGGTAAAGTAGGTTTGAATATCTCAGACCTCTATATACTGTTATGCAAACATAATGTAACATAATGTAACAGGTTACAAAATTGCTGTCAGCAATAGAAATGCCTCAATACATGTGTAAGGGTGATCACAACAAAATGGAAAGAGTTTACATATCTCGGTGTATATTATAAGGGTAGTTGTGTGCTAGTCATATAGGGCCATACCTATGTATACTTACATAGAACAATGCATATGAACTACAAATGTATAAAGTTCATGATTACTGACCTGTGCATATGTATCTTAGAATAAGCTATGTTCAAAAAGGTTAGTTATTAAAGCTAGATAACAAAACAGGTATCTAGAAACTGGTAAGCAACTCTCTCTGTAAATTTATAAGAGCTGGTACTTTTTTACAGATTATAGTTAAATAAGAACCTTGGTCTTTTAAAAGCATACATATCTTACTTTCATCAAACTGGGGCTATAAATAAGTCAGTTGAACTGAGTTGTCATATAAAGAAAAGAAGAGAAACAGACAAATAAAAAAAAAAATTATTTCTGCATGTTAAATATTTTCATTAACTGAACACATAGAAGCCTTTCTGCAAACCTATCTGCGAACTTCAGTTAAATGTTTGTTTAAATATCTGCATTGTTACAAGTAATTAAAACAGTGAATATACATTTTAACAAAGTCAAAATATAATTTACCATTAAAAAAATGTTTCTATAACAATGTGCAGCATTTAACACTTACTTAAAGCAAATCCTTTCATTTCTTAATAGTCCTTTTGTTCTCAGCGATTCTGTGGCTTTAACTTATTCTCCTGAGCATTCTGAGAGGTCAAAGGTCACACTGCACGTCTATTCACGCTGTTACAGTGGCCTTCTTTTGATGTACAGGATGTCCACTAGTAAAATGTAGATATGTATTGGAGAAGGTAGATTTATGAAAGATTAATTTTAAAAGATTTTTGTTTTTTATTATTGACCGGGTGGTCAAGAATCAGAGGGGTGGTAACCACAAACTGGCTTTAGAGTTGAGTGAGACAAGGTGGCAGTTGAGGCTTAATGCCAGAAACACTCCAGGAATTAATGACAATATATCTATTGTTACACTCTTGAAACAGAGAGCTTTAAACATTTAATTAATAATAATGAAATTTTATATGAAATTTTATATGTAATTCATATAATTTTATGTATATGTTTTTATATTGTTGTATGGTGTTATTTATTTGAGTTTTTTTAGCATAGACACAACAATAGATTAATGGTTTTAAATGTCATTGTAATTTATGCATTTGAAAGTGGCAGCAGTTGAATATTTTGTGATGTCATTTTAACAATGCATAAAAGGGAAGTGATGACTTGATTGTACAACTCTGATGAAGCCTGAGATGTGCAGGTGAAAGCACTTAGGTTCATAGGTTCATAGGTAGGTACTAGGCTATTAGCACTAGGGCCTATATAAGCCTAGCCAAAAAGGTACCCTGGCTTTCGCCACCCAAGAAAATTATTTTCCTGTGCCCCTGTCGAGCAGAGCCACAGAAGTGATCCCTGGGGTGAATTTCCTATTTCCCATCCAATCATCAAGACTTTTTTTGAAGAGTGCTAATGAGGAGCTCTGTTTGACATAGATAGGTAGTCTGTACCAGAGTATGGGAAGTCTCTGGGACAGGAATCTATCCCTCCAGCATGTTCTGTTTATTTTGGTGACAAGGTTTAGGTCCCTAGAGCATGTAGCTGAGAGGGATTGGGATTTCTTTAAGTGGAACATGTCCAACAGCTCTGGGTTTGACATAGCTTTGTATGTTAGGCAGACATCACCTCTGAGTAGGCGATATGTGATGGAGTAAAACTGGAGTTGTTTGAGATGGTCTGCATAGGGCATCTGTTTGAGGCCAGTAATCCTGTTTGTGAGGTATTTCTGTGGCCTTTCCAGTTGTTGTAGATGTCTTGTGAGGTACATACCAAAAGGGACGTTGTGCTCTATAATGGGTCTAATGAGTGATGTGTAGAGGGGAACAATGACTTATTTTTTTCTAGATGAGAAACCTTTTGTGATGAGGTGAACCATGTAGAAGGATTTCCTGACCACTGTGGCAATGTGATTATTAAAGGAGAGATTACTGTCCACCTGTGTCCCAAGGTCTCTTATCACACTTTCGGCATTAAGTAGACTACCACTTATGTGGTAGTTCATGGATACAGAGTTTTTACCAAAGGGGATGACAATACACTTTTTGGCATTGAGCTTCAGGCCATGGCTTTGACACCAGGCATCTGTCTTAGTGAGGCCCTTTTGTAGTATGTCCACATCGTTAGGAGTTTCAATTATGGCTCCTGGTTTGCAGTCATCTGCAAACTTTGTTAGCCAAAGACCTTCTTGTTAGCCTGTACTTCAGAGAAGTAGATACCAAACAGGAGAGGACCTAGGACTGAACCCTGTGGTACTCCACTTGTCACTGGTCTGAAGTTGGATTTGGAGTCTGCTACTTTCACAGTGTGGGTTCTGTCAATAGAGCCAGTTGGCAACTCATCTTGTGACATAGGGATTTATACCTAGTTTAGTGAGCTTATCTATAATTCCAGAGTGAGGAATGGTGTTGAAAGCCTTGGCGAGCTCTAGATAAGCTGTGTGAACCACCTTACCCTCATCTATGGCTTTGATGACTGCTTCAAAGAAGTCAGTCGGGTTTAGGAGACATGATCTTCCTTTTACAAACCCAAACTGGGTAGGGTCCAGAGTTTGGAGATTACCAATGTCTTTGTTTATGAGTTCCATGATGATATGTTCCATGGCCTTGCAGACCAGGCTCATCAGGCTAATGGGGCGGTAGTTCCTGGGGTCCATCATGGCTCCCCTTTTGTGGAGTAGGATAACCATCACGGTGCACCATTCAGTGGACACAAAGTCTCTAGTGAGGCTATGATTGAACATGGTACTTAGGTAGGGTGCCAGTTCATTCTGTAGTTCATGTAGAACGCAGCCTGGGATATTGTCAGGTCCCATGGATGCTGTGTTCTTAGCTTTGGAGAGTGTGTTTTTACCTGTGCAGCCATGATTACAGGAACTTTGCATTCTTTTGGTATAGAGATGGGCCCTCTAGGGGGGTGAGAGGGAGGTAAAGTTAGCACTGAACCTATCTACCAGGATGTTGGCAATATCAGTTGGTTCTGTATATTTAGTGCCATTGTGCTGTAACTCAGAGCAGATCTGAGTGTTGCCATTGAGATTCTTGACATAGCTATAGAATGCTTTGTGGTTATCTTTAGAGTCAGTGGCAATTTTGTTTTCATAACTAGCTTTGGAGGATTTTATGAGGGATCTCAGCTTCTTCCTGAGGTTGACCAGGGAGTTCCTCCAGTCATGGGATTTTACTCTTTTTTGCAACAGTTTCTTTCTTCTGTTGTAGAGTTTGTTTATGGCAGAGGACCACCAGATTGGCTTCCTTTTTTTGGAGGATAGCATCTTGGTTCTATTAGGGATAGCATGATCCATGCACTCGTGTAAGTGCTAATAAAGTGCATTTGTGTAGGATTCAGCAGTCGTACCTCTGTTGTCCGTCTGCATGGGTGTCATGAAGTTTGCCACTTCTGTCTTAAGAAGTGTGAAGTTGGCTTTGGAGAAGTTTTTTACTGTGGTTTCCCTAATTGGGGGTGGGGGCGGGATGTGGATGTCTAGGGTGATTAGCTTGTGGTCGGATCTGACCAATGAGGAATTGACCTCTGGTGTGGAACACTGGTTGCCCTTGTTGGTAATGACCAGGTCTAGGATATTGCTGCCCCTGGTGGGGGTGTGAATAAGTTGATCCAAGGCGTTGGAATTTATGAATTCCAGAAAACATTGAGCAAAAGAGTTGGTACATGAGTAGTTTTCCCAGTTAATTGTGGGGTAGTTGAAATTGCCCATTATTAGGGTGTTGGGTTGTACCCTAATACTTTTCAGTGTATCAAGAAATGAAGATTGGGAATCCTGGGGCATGGTGGAGGGTCTGTAGCAAGCTACAATTTGGATTGCAGTCTTTTCCAGAGTTAGTTGCACTTGGATAATCTCGGATGCATTATGCTGCACAATTAGCCTTGAGTTCCTCAACAACAAGTATAAATACGACTCTCTCATTGTACATGTGGGTGTGAATGATCTGAGATGTACCTCCCTGGACTACATGAAAAGAGACATGGAGGAGCTCTTGGATTATGTAGCCCAGGTGGGTATGACCCTAGCCCTGAGCAGCATCCTACCATCACCCAGAATACTACCACAGTACAAGCAAAAAATGATTAATTTCAACAATTGGCTAAGTTTCTGCTGTCATTCTAAGGGGATCCAGTATCTGCCTGGGATGACATGACTGACAGACCTTGATGCTTTGCCAGAGATGGCCTGCATCTGTCATCCCTGGTCTTCTGGATACTGGCTAAGGCTGTTGCCACCCTTATAGTGCATTTTTTTAGGCGGTGCTCCAAAGACCAAATTACCACTGTAACAGCTACAAACAAATGCAATCTGAGGGTCATGCTGCTCAAAGTTAGAAGTCTCAAAATGCACTCACTTGAAGTACTCCTTAAAATGGAGAACATCGACATTTGTGCCATAACAGAGACCTGGTTCAAGGCAGCAGAAAGCACCCCTGCACTACCAGGCTATAACTCTTTCCACACCTTTTGGCCCTAGAACTTGGACCAAAGCCCCAAAGGCGGTGGTATTTCCATATTCATAAAGGATGTGCACGCCTCCAGACTGGTAGCCAAACATAACGCATCTGAGATACTTCAGGTGCAGCTAACTTTGGGTAAGACAGCGATTCAGGATGTAGCCTGCTATAGGTCCCCAACCATGTCCCAAGACTCACACTCCAAGATCCTAAGCACCCTGGAGAATATTAGGGTCCAACCTAACACTCTCATACTGGGCGACTTCAACTACCCCTCCATTAACTGGGAAAACTACTCATGTACCAATACACTTGCCCAACGTTTCCTGGAATTCATCAATTCCAATGCCGTAGACCAGCTCATTCTTACCCCCCACTAGAGGTAGAAACATCCTTGATCTGGGCATTACTAACATGGGCGGTTGTTGCTCTACACCAGTAGTCAACTCCTCCCTGGTTAGATCCAACCACAAACTAATTACCTTGGAAATCCACATCCCTACCACCCCCCACCCCCTGCAAAGGTAACCACCATGAAAGACTTCTCCAAAGCTAACTTTGGGCTCCTAAAACAGAGGTGGCTAACTTCACTGCACCCATGCAAATGGAGAATAGTTGCATGACCGCCGAATCATACACCCAATGCACTGTACAAACACATACACAAATGCATGGATCTCGCCATACCCAATAGAACCAAGATGCTCTCCTCCAAAAAAAGGAAGCCAATCTGGTGGTGCCCTGCCATAAACAAACTCTACAACAAAAGGAGGAAACTGATACAGAATAAGATGAAATCTCAAGACTGGAAAACCTCTCATCAGCCTCAACAAAAAGTTGAGATACCTCATTAAATCCTCTAAAGCTAGCAATGAAAACAGAATTGCAGCAGATAGTAAAGACAACCACAAGGCCTTCTATAGTTATGTAAAGAATCTCCACGGCAATACCCAGATTTGTTCTGAGCTACTGCACAATGGTACCTCCTATACCGAGCCAACAGATATTGCCAATATACTGGTCGACAGATTCAGTGCCAACTTTACCCCTCTCTCCCCTCTCAAAGGACCAGACAATACCAGTAGATTGCCAGGCACCCTGTATTACTGCTGCACAGGTTAAAACAGCACTGTCCAAGGCCAAGAATACAGCTTCTATGGGACTTGACAATATCCCTGGCTGTGTTCTACATGAACTACAGAGTGAACTGGCACTTCACCTGTGTGCCCTGTTCAATCACAGCCTCACTTCAGGCTTTGTCCCTACTGAATAACGCACTGCTACAGTCATCCCTCTCCACAAAGGAGGAGTGACTACAGACCCTGGGAACTATCACCCCATTAGCCTGATGAGTCTGATATGCAAAGCTATGGAACGCATCATCATGGACCTAATAAACAAGGATATAGGGAATCTCCAAACTCGGGGTCCCACACAGTTTGGTTTTGTGAAGGGTAATTCATGCCTGCTCAACTTGGTCAACTTCTTTGAGTCAGTCACCAGAGCTGTGGATGATGGCAAGGTGGTTCATACAGCATACCTTGATCTGGCCAAGACCTTTGATACCATTCCCCACTCAGGAATCATAGAAAAACTCACTAAGCTAGGTATCAATCCCTATATCACTAGATGGGTTGAACTGGCTCACAGGTAGAACCCACAGTGTGAAAGTAGCTGATTCCAACTCAGACTGCTGACCAGTCATGAGTGGAGTCCCACAAGGTTCAGTCCTGGGTCCTCTCCTGTTTGGTATCTACTTGTCTGAAGTCCAGGCCAACACAAAGGGACTCTGGCTGACGAAGTTTGCAGACAGTTGCAAATTGAGAGCTATTATTAACTCCCCAAGTGATGTTGACGTCCTACAGAAAGGCCTCACTAAGACCAATGACTGGTGTCAGAATCATGGCCTTAAGTTCAATGCCAAAAAATGTGTCATCATCCCCTTTGGGAAAAACCCAGTTCCCATGAATTACCACATCGATGGTAGTCCACTGAACACAGAAGGCGTTATAAGAGATCTGGGAATGCAGTTTGACAGCAAACTCTCTTTTGACCACCACATTGCCACTGTAGTCAGAAAGTCCTTCAATGTAGCACATCTCATTACTAAGGGTTTGGCATCCAGGAAGAAAGAGGTCATTGTCTCCCTCTACTCTTCCCTCATTAGGCCAGTCATTGAGTACATGCCCCATTTGGCATGCACCTCACTAAACACCCGCAACAACTGGAGAGGCCGCAAAAGTACTGCACAAAGAGGATCCTAGGCCTTAAACATTTGTCCTATATGGATAGACTCAAAAAACTCCAACTATTCTCGGTCTTATATTGCCTACTTACAGGCGATCTCTGCTTGACTTACAAAGCTGTGTCTGACCCAGCTCTGTTAGAAATGCTACATCTAAAGAAATCCCAATCCCTCTGCACCACACGCTCCAGAGATGTCAACCTCATTACCGCAATCAACAGAACATGCTGGAGGGACAGGTTCATAAGCCAGAGACTGCTCATGCTATGAAATAGACTTCCCATACATGTCAAGCAGAGCACCTCACTGGCCCTCTTCAAGAGAAATCTCGATGAGTGGATGAGAAATAGAAAATTCACCCCAGGGATCACTCCAGTGGCTTTACTCGACAGAGGGACTGGGAACTAAGGTCGGGTGACACGATGCCTGGGTAATCCTATGGGGCAGGCTTGCAAAGCCCCAGGGTCATTAGCCTAGTACACACCTATGAACTGAACCTATGAACCTATGACATTAAAGTGTTTGCCTACTTTCTTGTATTGGGTCTTTTCTTCAGTGAGTAGCTTCACACAACACAGTCACCTTTACTTAGGTATTTTGTTGTGGTTTGGTGAATTTTGGGCCATTTACTTTGTTTACTCATTTAAAGTGTGTTTATAACTGTAGATACTACATCCATTGAGGTTGCCACCAGTACTGTGTTAAGGAGGTTTGTCTGACTTCATTCTGAGAACCTTATAGAGGATGTAAACATGAGATTTTAAATTCACTTTTGGGTGGAGATTTTGGTCTCACTGCTGCAAAGTTTATCACAAATGTGATGAGAGGGTCAAGCTGATACAGAGAATTTCTCAGTTTTTTTTATCCCTTTTTCTCTACATTTTCAAGGGGTTTTTGCTCTGTTGTCCAACTGTGGCAAGATACAAACAGGCTCAGCACTATGCTGATAAACAGACATTAAAAAACAATGGTGGAGAGATTTCCTAAAAGAAAGCAGTACCCCTCAAGAACAAAGGACAGTCAAATAAGTCAGAATGACTATGTAAGGGGTCTTGTTGTCCCTCCCACCATGGAAGTCTCTTATCCCTTCCAGAAAGTCTGAATCTCTATTTCTTTCTTTGGCAACAGGCTGTTTCAGACAAATGGGTTCTGAGACTGATTCAGCAGGGTACAGATGGCAGTGGGAAGTGGTCCCTTCTTTTCAGGGAATCATTCCACATCCTCCAGACCAAACCCTTCTGTTCCCTCCTGTCCTATGCCACATGCTTAATTGGGGGGGGGGGGGTTGTGATATAAATAGTTCTTCTTTCCCAGTGGGAAAGAGGCTTTCATTTTAGAATGTTTCTGAGCCAAAGAAAGAAAATGGCTGAGATCAGTTATGGACTTTTTTTTCTTAAACCAGTTTGTGATAGTGTCCAAGATGTTTTCAGAGCTCAGTCTGTAACCCTTTCTTCACCATTTCAGATTTTTTTGGTAAACTTAGTTTTAAAAGATGCTTACTGTCACATTCCTATCCATTAAGGTTTCAGATATCTATTAAGATTTTGTGTGTCTGGATTGCATCATCCATTCTCTGCCTTACCATTTGAGCCATCCACTGCACCAAGAGTGTTCACAAAGTGTCTAGCTCCAGTTATAGCACATTACAGGCTGCAGGGTAGCTACAATTTTTCCATATTTAGGTGACTATTTTATCTATACAGACTCTTTCATAGGATCATAGGAGGTTACTAGGCTATTGGCCCTGAGGCCCTTATAAGCCTAGCCAAGAGTTTAGCCCATGTTAGACAAATCAGCCCCAAAATACCCTGTCCAGCAGGGACACAGGTGGAATCCCAGAGGTATATTTTCTGTTTCCCATCCAGTTATCCAGGTTGCATTTAAAAAGGATAATGAGGTACTCTGCTTCACGTGGAGAAGGAGTCTATTCCACAGACGGGGGAGTCTATGGGACACAAATCTGTCCCGTCAACAAGTCCTATTGATATCACAGACCAGGGTGAGGTTGCGCATGTGGGTTGCTCGAGTGGAGCATGACTTGTGGATATGTAGCAGTCTCATCAAGGCGGGGTCTGAGACTGCTTTATATGCCAAACAGAGGTCACCCCTGAGGACTCTGTATGAAACTGAGTATAGGGATAGGGCTTTTTGCCTATCTGTTTAGGGTAGATATTTGAAGCCCTGGATTCTCCTGGTGAGGAACCTCTGTAGTCTTTCCAGCTGCTGCATGTGCTGTGTGAGGTACATGCTGAAGGGGGCGTTGTACTCAATAACTGGCCTTATAGGGGAAGAATACAGGGATGTTATGACCTCTTTGTCCCTGGATGAAATACACTTACTTATGAGGTGGGCCATGTAGAAAGCTTTCCGTACAATGGAAGCAACATGGTGGTCAAAAGTCAGGTTGCTATCAACCTGGGTGCCCAAATCTCTCACTACTGATTGTGTACTTAGGATGTTGTTATTAATGTGATAATATGTGGGGATGTCATTCTCCCCAAAGAGGATGATGATGCATTTTTTGGAATTCAGCTTGAGGCCATGTTTCTAGCACCAGTCATTTGTTTGGGTGAGACCCTCTTGGAGGATGTCCACATCACTCGGGGGACTTGATGACTGCACCCAGCTTGCAGTCATCTACAAACTTGGTCAGCTATAGTCCACTGGTTTTGGCCTGCACCTCAGAGAAGTATATCCCAAATAACAGAGGCCTCAAGTCTGATCCCTGGGGTATGCCACTCATTATGGGTCTATGCCCGAGTGGGGAATAGTGTTGAAGGCTTTGGCCAGGTCAAGGTAGGTGGTGTGCACTATCTTCCCTCATCCATGGATTTGGTGACTGTCTGAAAGAAGTCAACTGGATTTAACAGACATGACCTTCCCTTGACAAAGCAAAACTGTGTGGGCTTGAGTGTTTGGAGGTTGCCAATGTTCCTGTTAATGAGGTCCATGATAATCCATTCCATGGCCTTGCAGATCAGGCTAGTTAGGCTGATGGGTCTATAATTTCCAAGATCGGTGAACGCTCCACCTTTGTGTAAAGGGATGACAGTGGCTGTTCTCCACAAAGGGACAAAGCTGATACTCAGGCTTTGGTTGAATAGGGTGCCTAATGGTGCTGCAAGTTCATGCCTGAGTTAATGTAGGATGCAGCCAGGGATGTTATCGGGTCCCATGGAGGCTGTATTTTTTACCTTTGAGAGGGCAGTGATGACCTGTGTTCCTTAGAGATAAGGGGTGGAGGGCAGGTACTGGGGATGTCCTGATTTACTGATGGGGACAGAGGAGAGAAGTTTTTGCTGAATCTGTCAGCCAATAGATTGGCTATATCTACAGCATTTGTGTATGTGGTGTCCTTGACCACCAGTTCTGAACAGATCTGGGTGCTTCCTTTGAGATTTCGGACATATGTGAAGAAGGCCTTATGATTGCCTTTGTAGATGTGGCCAATTTGGACTCGAAGTTGGCTTCAGAGGATATCACTAGTGCTCTTATTTGCTTGTTCAGGCTAAGGAGAGATTGCTTCCAGTTGGGCACCTGCTCATTCTTGGTTCTAGACAGTAATTTTTTCCATTTGTTATATAGTTTATAGCAGATGTCCACCGGAGAGGTTTAGTTTTCCTTGTGGATGATGATTTTGTCCTGCCGGGTATTCCTGATTCAATGCATCTATATAAATGCTTGTATAGTACTTTGGCATAGATTTGGACATTGGTGCAAATTCCTACAGTGGGGGAGGGGGCTGTGAAGCTGTTGATACCATACCTCAGGAGGTTGTAATCAGCTTCGGAGAAGTTTGTTTTGTTTGACCCTAGCTAGAGGGGGTCAGGGAAATGGTTACTTTGAAAGTGACTGCTTTATGGTCGGATCTTACCAGGGAGGGTGATACTGTAGGGGTGATGTGTCAGGAATCTCTCTCTTTGGTGAGAGGTCTCCTATGCAGGCTGGTATTCCAAGTGAAACTCAATGCAAAGAGCTTTTATTCCAGTGAAAAAAAACCCCACATATTTATATTTAGATCTATTCCAGGTTTCTTCAGATCCCTCTGATGCTGCACATACAGAGTTAGCAGTGTTGTCTGTGGTTATAGGGGTCCCCTTAGTTGGTAAGAGAGAATACTTCAGGATTCTGAGTCCCATGGGATCTATGATTCTTGTGATACCTCTGGCCAGACTCCACATAAGAAAGATACAATGGTATGTGAAGTCTATTTCATACCTTTCAACATCTTAGAGCAAGAAATCTGAATAAAGCCATAAATAATGAGTGAGCAAAGGCCATAAAATAGAGACATGTTTAAATATTGCTCTTACAAATTTAGAAAGTTTTGCATTAGCATGAATTTTCTGAAGGGTATGAAGTTTTTAATTCAAATGTCTGTTATTATTTTCTGACTTCAGTCCTCAATGATTTACCAGTGGTTTACCAGAAAACTACAATTTTATGAGAAGCATACAAAAAATATGAAGCAAAATCTGGAATTCTGTGAAAATCTAGACAGTTGAGAGGAGTGGCCTTTTTGGTCCCAGCACCGACACCTATTATCTTTTCAGATTCCAGTTTTGGGATGTGTGAGAAGAGAAATCACTTGGTGGAGACATCAAATACCATGAATCCAGGTCTCTCTTTCTTCTCTCCTGCTCCAAAACAGGCAGTCACCACAGACACCTTGTACTTTGCTTGGGAATCAGTGTTAAGGGGGATAAATGTGCAAAGTATCTGGGACAATAAAGACAGGCACAAGCACATGAATGTAAAAGAGATGCTTGCCCTTATCAAGGCACTCAACTCTATAAATGACCTATGGTTCCTAGGGCCACTTCAGATTGTTATGGACAATACCACAGTGATGTTGGTACATAAACAAGCAAGGGAGAACCAGGTCTTACCCCTATGCAGACCAGCCATGTTATCACAGGATATAGGTTTACAACAGAATCTCACACTACTTTCTACATTCTCTCAGAGCAAAATTGTGTGGCAGACAAGCTGGCCAGGACAAAGGCAGACCTTTATGAATAGAAACTAGATCAGGATCTAATCCATCTGTGGGTGGGGAGTTTCTCAAGTAAATTGTTTTGCTTTCTCGATGAACAGTCAGTTGGCAAAATTCTGCTGCAGGACTTCATGCAAGAAGGCCTCAAAGACTGATGCCTTTCCCTTTCCTTGGACAGGATTATTCCTGTATGCTTTTCCAACCTTTCCACTGATATTCAAGGTAATTCTGAAGATTCAAAAAGAATCCCTCAAGATCACTGGGGTGATTCCCTTTTGGCCCAGGCAACAGTGGTTCTCCTTTCTTTTAGCATTGGCCTGGGGCAAATACCACAAATTTCCTCACAGACTGGCTCTAGTCACACAAGAACAGGTATGAAAGAGGTAAATGGGAACATTTTTTTGGGAGTGTAATGACCTGGCAGACTTTAAAAATTCCCTGCAGACTACTCTATCAGAAATACTGGGTGAGCAAATTGGTGTAACTAAGGAAATGATTTATTTGAGCTGTGATACAGAACTGGAATTGTCTAGACACAGTAACACCTTGCTGAGTTTAATTCTGGTAGTAGCCAAAAAAGCAATTACTAGAAAACGGAATTCAAAGCCTAAACCAACTGTACTAGAATTAGTGAATATAGAAACATAGAAAAAACAATTGGAAGTAGGATCTTTCGAAAAAGAAAGGAGCAAATTACATAGAAAAAATGGAATTTTGGGAACAAAGCATGCAGAATAACATTTTGTAGGAGGAATGAGGTTTAATGAAAGACAGTAATTAAACAAGCTTTGTAATGTCTGACTGACAATGAGTGGATAGATTATGAGTGATGTATAATGTTTGCAACTGAAAATATGTCAATATGGCTTGTTTTCATTTTTATAAATGTATTGCCTGTGTCATAACTGATGATTTAGTAAAGATTTTTCTTGTTCAAAAAAAAAGAACAGGGATATTTTATACATCCCAACCCCCAAACAACTTTAACTGACTATCTGAGTGATAGCATCTTGATACCTTTTAGGTACCCGTTTACTGTAGATGTGCAGGACATACTGATGGGGGTAAGAAAGCCCTCTGCTAGAGAATCGTATATTAGCAAATGGAAAATGTTTTCTAGTTGGTACCAAAACATAACCACAATCCAGTCAGGGTGATGTTTCTTTTGTTTTTCAATATTTGTGAGAGTCACTTTCCTATCGTCTGTCTATCTCCTGTATAAAGGTTCATTTGTTTACCATTTCAGCATGTCTGCCCATGGATCTCCCTCTTTCAAGGCATTCCAATGTCAAAATGTTTTTGAAAGGTCTTTTGTATAAGAGACCAAGAATACCAGTGGCTCCTTCTTGGGACATTAATTTGCTCCATTTGAACTAGCTGATCTGGCTGACTTGAGGTTCTTAACATGGAAAACAGTTTTACTGCTTGCTCTGACCTCTGCAAGAAGAGCATCTGAGTTTTAAGCTCTATGGTGGGGCACCCTTATTTCATTTTCCACAGGACAGGGTTTCATTGAAAACTAAGCCTTCCTTTATGTTTAAAGTGGTATCCAAATTTAAAGCCAAACTATCCATCTCCCTGTGTTCTTCCCTGAACCCCAAAATGAGGGAAAAAAAGATACTCCACAGATATTTCAGGTACTATCTTAACATTACAAAATCTTTCAGAACTTTCAGTTGTTTTTTTCTTGTTTAGGTAAGAAGGGACAACCTGTGTCAAAGCAGACTATTTCCAAATGGACATCTTGGGCTGTTACCTTTTGTTATTCCCACTGCAGCAAAACTATTCCAGGCAATGTCAAACTATATTCTACCACAGCCTTGGCTTCATCTACGGCCTTTTGGAAAGGGTTGAATTCTAGCAGTAGTCTAGAACCAGCAACTCGGTCTGCTGTACATACCTTTACAAAGCACTACAAGACAAATTTCTTCTCCAGGTGTAGATCAACTTTTGCTAGGATCATTCTCCAGGGTCTCCTGGAACCTTCTTCTTCCACCTTCCAGTTGTTCTAAGCTGTGGTAATCTACCCATGCAGCTCAGGCTACTGCAGCAATACTCTGTGAAGAACATAGTACAGTTGTTTAAATAAATTTCCATAGCAGTAGGTGTTAGAATTATCACTGCTGCTCCCTCTCCATCCCCCTTGTTTTTGGTGTGTTTTTTATGCCAGTGTGTGGGCATTTTTTTTCTTAGCAATGTCTTTTCAGGGCTCAGCCTCCCTCTCTCAGTTGACTTGAAAGCTCTGTTGGCCTTGGCTCCCAAACCTGTCTTTTTAGCTAGTTCAGCTCAAGATAATGGTTTGAGTGTGTGGAAGGTGGCTTGAGGCTTTGCAGAATATATATGTTAGGCTACTGCAACAGGGATCATTTGAACATCTACTGTTATAATTTTTACCTACTCAACTGTACTTTTCTACAACCAAAAATGTTTACGTGCAAATTTGTATTTTATTTCAGTATTATATTCTACAGTTGAAGCACTATTTGGACTGAAAACCCATAATATAGATTTAAGTAGCAAACTCTGTGACTATCCTTATGTGTGTGTCCTTTTCATTAAACCCAGAAACCAGAATTTATTGTCTCCAACATGCTAGGACATAGAGCAAGCAGAAGCAGGGACTCTGGTTTTAGTCTGTTTCTGACTATAGTACTGACAGCTCACTGTATACCTTTTCATTCTGAATTTGGAAATGGCGAACCTATCTTCAATATATCCACTTTCACAATATAAGTGTACACTAGGCTATATGGACTATGACCAGAAATAGACTGACACCACAGAGTCCATACCATATAGCAATTACAATTGTTCTGTTCACCACTATGTAGTTTAAGTGTTGCAATGCCCAGATACCACACAGAAGCCAGAGTTTAACATTGTCTATTAAAACGTCTGTCCTCCTTTCATTTACTCAGTCAGGTTATTAGCACTCAGGCCATCTTTGTGAATGGTATACTCAAAGGCCATGCATTTAGGTGAAAGTTTATTTCCCATTCACACTCGGAATGGGATGATGAAAGGTAGTAGTTTCATTTGTTATTTTAATATGAAATTTACATGGAATTATTCTTAATGGAAGTATAGTTTGCTGTATATGCAGCTCTTAAACATGTATCATGTATGTGCATTTTTTTATCACAGTTAACTGTAGAAGAAAAAAGTAAAAATCCCTTTTTCAGATCACTGCATGCCCCTCTAGACCTCTGCTCCATGACCCTTCAGCATCTTCTAGCACCTCTGCATGCCATAGCTATTTAATAGGGCATTGTAAGTAGTCCTGTCCTTGGCAGAAAAAAATACTTCCCAGGGAATTCATCAAAGGGCTTGCCTACTCTAAAAAAGACCCTGCTTCCATGACTCAGTATTTTGTAAGACAGAAATGTGTTTGCTGCTGTGAGGAAAGATCTCATTACCTGCTAATTTCCATGTCTTTGAACTGCAATTACAACTGCAATGTACAGATCATTGTAAATCTGCACATTGCTGTAGTAAATTGCTGCTCGTGTAGGTATTGGCATCCCTCCCAACCAGTCTCCTACAAACACAAGCACACACACACACACACACACACACACACACACACACACACACACACACACACACACACACACACACACACACACACACACACACACACACACACGCACACACGCACACACGCACACACGCGCACACACTACAATCCCTGTACCTGTCTTTGACCTGTTGTCTGTGCTGTTGTGGTTCCAAAAACTCCCCTGCCATTACAGCACATCTCTAGTATGTTCTGGTGGCAAGTGTGTCCACCTATGGCCCTGATCACCATAATAGTTTATGTGTCATTATGACATACGTACAGTTATCCTAATGGCTAGTGTGTCCCCCACCCCGATATCTGCACTACTGTACATGTCATTAAGCCATTTAAAGTAGTGTAATCCCTGGTGTCTAGCTTTTCTCCCTCACCACAAATCTCTGTCCTGAAGTCGGTGCTGCTATGGCACTTAAGAGTAATGCAATCCTGGTGTGTAGTGTTTCTCCTCTACTCGTAATCATTGGCTGAAGTTAGTGCTATTATGGCACTAAAGTATTTGTATTTCCTTCCTAACACCAATCCGTGTCCTGAAGTCATTTCTGTTATAGCAGTTAATGTAGTGTAATCCTGGTGTTTAGTGTTGCTTCTCCTGCCCCCCCATCCCAATCCTAATATTGATGCCATTATTGCACTTCAGTGCTGAGTTATCCCTGGTATCTTGTGTTTTTCCCCCACCCATCGATCCCTGTAGTGATGTCAGTGCTGTTATGGCTGTTAAATGTTGCATTATCTCTGGTGTCTAGTAACTCCCCCCACTCCTGATTCCATATCACGGTTGTGGTAGGTAGTTAAACATGGACTTTTAGCCATGTTCACTACAGTGACATGGTGGGGCCAGTCTTGCTCACCTATACGTCACTCATTAGACCCATTATAGAGTACAATGCCCCTTTTGTTATGTACCTCACAAGACATCTGCAACAACTGGAAAGGCCACAGAAATACCTCACAAAGAGGATTACTGGCCTCGAACAGATGCCCTATGCAGACCATCTAAAAAAACTCCAGCTTTACTCCATCGCATATCGCCTACTCAGAGGCGATCTCTGCCTAACATACAAAGCTATGTTAAACCCAGAGCTGTTGGACATACTCCACTTAAAGAAATCCCAATCTCTCTGAGCTGCATGCTCTAGGGAGCTAAACCTTGTCACCACAATAAACAGAACATGCTGGAGGGATAGATTCCTGTCCCAGAGACTTCCCATACTCTGGAACAAACTACCTATCTATATCAAACAAAGCTCCTCATTAGCACTCTTCAAGAAAAATCTTGATGATTGGATAGGAAATAGGAAATTCACCCCGGGGATCACTTCTGTGGCTCTGCTCGACAGGGGCACAGGAAAATAATTTTCTTGGGTGGCGAAAGCCAGGGTACCTTTTTGGTTACGCTTGTATAGGCCCTAGGGCCGATAACCTAGTACCTACCTATGAACCTATGAACTTATACCTTTATCTATATCTTGAGTGATTCAAGAAATTACTCAGGGCATAGATGTCTTCCTGGAGGTAGTTCCGGTGGAGAAAGCACATGGCTAATTAGCTTATGCCTGTCTGCTGGTCTGCCTCATTATCATTCAGAAAGACTGTGGAACCAAGCCTAAGTGGTGCTGCATGTCTTAGTGCTAAAGCACCATGCAGCACAGGTTTAAGGTTTTTGCTGAATACCAAAAGGTTACTGCGAAATATAGCTGGAGGTGTGCACATCATGGTAACTTCATGAATCCCAACTTTACTTTACTGAAAACTTGTGTTTTTTCCTGACTGCCTTTGTGACATTATACAAGAGTCTTGATTTTGCGCGCGCGCACACACACACACACACACACACACACACACACACACACACACACGCATGCAAATATACATACGTATGCATATATGTGTGTGTGCGTGTGTGTTTGGGGAGTTATACTATGTAGATCAAATATTTCTTTAGTCGACAGCTTTTCTGCCTACACTACTTGGTTGACAGGTCAGCTGATCGACATTGTTGGTGTGAGTTTGTTGTAATACTGTGGTATCTGTCTTTGTCTCATGCACACACACACACACACACACACACACACACACACACACACACACACACACACACACACACACATACACGACACTTAACACATGCACATACATACACGTGAGCACACATATACACACAGAATTACACACATGCACATATGCACACACATATATGGCACACGCAATATATATATCTACAGGGAATTCAGAGGATCATCAGTTTATCTACTGTATGGCTTTGGCATGTGAGAAGAAACCAGTCCAGCACAGACACATACAGGACCTGCAGACTTGGCAGGTACCCCCATATGAGAGGCAAACCAGAGAAGCTGTGCATTACTTTGATTAACAATCCACATTAAGCTGGGCCTGGGTGATTAGAGTCACTTGACTTGGAAGCCATAGTACTTTTAAAAGGCTCAAACTTTTCTCAAAGCACCTGGCTTATATGTACACAAAACTATTGGGTATTTACTTTAGAGGCTGTTCTATATAAATGTGTAAGGGGAGTAAATATTTGCTTAGTATTAATTATTTTCTCCTTCAAAGCATAATGGATGGGACATAGCCTCAGGCTTGCAGGTGTCGTGAGCCTTCCTTCATTTGCCAGGAGTGAATGTGCTGCCTAAGGGCTTTGGCAGTAGCAAGGATGTAATTCCTAAGCTGTTTCGTACAAGGAAACAAAGCTGCAAGAACTAAATGGACTTTCTAAAAAGAACATTTTATTTCTGTTTTGGCATGTATTATTGCTTTTCAGTGCTATTTTTATTTCATTTTGTAGGTATCTCAGTCTTGTATTTCTCATTTCACAAGTAGAAAAATAAAAGTGGACTAATTTAGCTATAATTACTTTCTGTTTGAGTTCACTATAAGGAAAGGGTACTAAAGGATTGGACTTTGGCAACAACAGACTGGTATTTGGTGTGAAATGAGTTATTATTTTTAATTCATAAAAGGCTTGGTAGCAGCAGAGAAAGACATTTTGCTGGTAAGTTCATGTACTGTTAAAAACTACAAGAACCACATAGTCCTGATGTAAAAATATTGTTCTTTTTTTGTTGACTTGTTTGTTTTTATTACTGCCTTTCAAATCAATGTTATATTTCATTTTGCAGTTTCCTTAGTATTTTACCCTTTTATGATTCAGAAATTCAACAAGGAGTCATTTTTGTTCTATTTCCCCCTTTCTTCACTATAAGAGCAGTATTCAATGCTTGGATCCAGACTTGTAAGATGATAAAGGGAACTAGTCAGGTTTTTGGATTATTGCAAAAGACTGTGAATCAGAAAAAAATACAAAAGTGTTGAACAATTTATGAGCTGTTTGGTACAGGAAAAGAGAACTATACAAACTGGCAAACTGCGATTGCTCATTTGTCCTCTCTGTCTAAGCTACTTCTACTTTAATAGTACAGGGCGTTGACATGGTAATAGAAACTTCCTACTTAGCAGTAAGGGGCACTGCTTATAGACAGGTACACAAGGCCAAACAAAGCTCTCCATCCACTATCAGGAAGTCATTATCATTACTACTAGGCAAACAAATGAGTGAAAAGGACTAGTTAAAATGTTCAAACAAAGATTAAAGTCTTTTGTTCACTTTTGGTAACTTTGTTGAACTTAGCTTTGGTATCACAAGGTTTCAACAAACTCCTCTCACCTCTCTCTTGTCTTCCTCTCTTATCTTACAAAAATAGAATCATAACTCTCTTTTCAGCTCAGATTTAACCATAAGCTCTTATATGAAACCCGTTACCTCTCCTTATCTCACACATGAATGCAATATTTGTCTCACCATTGTATTTCTGAGACTGATAACTGTGAGTCCAAGAATTAAGGATAAAAAGTGTAAAAATTCAGAACAGAAGAATGTCAGACATTGCAGTTTCCCCTTAAAAGCTTATTTTTTTCCCGGTGGGGACAAGTCCACTCTATACCCCCAACTGCTTTTTTTTACATATGGGAATACTTCTGTGAATTCTGTATGTCAGAATTTTTTTGTGTGTACTGCATATGCACGTGTTCCCATATGAACAAATAAATATATGCAATACTAATACTTAGGCATTTCTGATTGTCTTTGTCACTATTTTATTTTAGTTTGAATTACTAAAATAAATTTTAGCTGCATTAATTTTCCTTCTATTTATTGTGTGGCCTGTATACAGTGCAAGGGTGAAGGAAATGTGCTTTTTAATTTATGTTCACTGATATAATGGAATCAAACTCTGTTTTTACTGCTGGGATAAACCGATCTTTTGGCATAGGCAATTGTAATTTACCACTACTAAAAAGATATTGTTTAGTCAATAAAATAAATTACTTTCGGGACCATTTATGAAGGAACCCGACAAACTATGCTAGCGAGAGAGTACAGCCACACTGCTGAACTTTATTAGATGAGTGTTTTTGTTATTTAAAGAATAACTTCTTCAGATAAAACCCTGTTAAAAACTCTTGGTTAAATACAGAAGTTTGAATCATGTAATTACCAAGCCTCCTCAAGCAACCAATTAAACTGCTACTGGCCCGTTTAAAGGTGTGAACTAAATGATACTAATATACACTCAAGTTTATATTACCTTACTAAAGTTATACATTTTATTTAAAGATTCTTATTTATTTAAAATCGGTTATTAAAATATTTTTCTGAAAGGAATTCTTGAAGCAAATAATTAAGCTGGAGCAATCAAACAAGTGAGTAGGATGTACAAGTGTAGACATTGCTCTTACTATAAATACATTTGCATAAGAGAACTAGCTAAGATTAATTCACACACCTTGAAACTATCTGGGAAATTTAACTGTGAAACCTCAGGTGTGGAATATGTGGTCCTGTCTCAGTTCTGCCCTGGGTTCTACATAGGCAAAACAGAATGTAAATTAAAAGAAAGAATCTACGAACAAATTTACGATATTAAGAAGAAAAAGGACACAAATGCCTTGTATAAACATGTGAAAGATAACCCGGGGCATGATTTTAAATTCTTCATCTTTGGGAAAAAAAACTGTAAATACGAGAGGTAGACCTTGGGCACTTAACTTAGAAGGAAAAGAACTATATTGGCAGTTAAAACTTAATGCAGGAGGATGGCCAGGCTTGAATGACTTTATCTCAATAGCGCAGATGTTAAAATTAAAAGCCCTTGCCAGATAAATATTTTAATAACTGATTTAAAAAAAAAAGAATCTTTAAATAAAATGCATAATTTTAATAAGGTAATATAAACTTGAATGTATATTAGCATTGTTTAGTTCGCCCCCTTTAAATGGGCAAGTAGAATTTTGATTGGTTGCTTGAGGAGGCATGACAATCACGATTCATACTTCCATATTTAAATGTGAGTTTTATACATGGTTTTATCTGAAGAGGTTATTCTTTAAATAACAAAATTGCTCATCTAATAAAGTTTTGCAGTATGGCTGTATACTATGGCTAGAGTGGTTTGTCGAGTTTCTTGGTTTGTTTTTTTTTTTTTTTTTGTGATTTTGGACTATTTATGAAGAAGCATACAATAAATGCTACATTCCAGGTTGTTTGACAAGAAACAACAAATCTTTAGTAATATGACTGTATCTGTATCCTATAAGTTAATAGCATCTAGGTAATGAATGAAGAAATACTCAAAGGTCCTTGTATAAAGTCCTGCAGTATAACAGTAGCACAGTTCCCAACTTTCCTAAGACCCTACCTCATGTGGGTTACATAGTCATATGTATAATATATATATATATATATATATATATATATATATATATATATATATATATATATAAATGATGATACAGCTATTTCATTAAGTGTAATCGACCAATAGATGGGTCTGTAGGCCTTGTGATTCCAGTATATTTGCAGTTCTGTAAATGTTGTTGCTGAGTGTACATCATGTCTAATGTTCATTCATGTGATCATCTTGGCTATATGTAAGGTCAGAATTAAAGTTACTTTAGTGCCAATTGTTACTTTTTTCATGTTGTATCACATTTAGAAATTCTGAGGCTTGTAACTGTCTGCAAGCTTATAGCCTAGTATTTACCTATGACCCTACGAAGCAGTGGCAGTCTGTGAATTTTTCATATACAAAGGCATCTCCATAGTATTTCATTCAAGAGCAAGTCTAACATGTTTTCTGAGTTTTGAGATATACAGTAATAAAGTTCTGTTTACCACATTTCCATTAACATAAAATAATGTTAGAGTCCTTTCATACATGAAATATATTTGTAGTCATGAGAATTTCTCTCAGACGCATAATTTGTGTTCCACTTTGTTTCTCACATTACTGCTTAACTACCAGTTTGCATTGCTATAATTTTTCATCTCTGGCTCAAAAGATTGCCACTGAGTTTGCATGCATCTCTGAAGCTGCATGGTAGCTTACATAGATATAGAATCTCTGAACACAAAAATGCAAGCTTTATCTCACTGAAAAGACTCAAGGTGCAAAGTTACTTCATATCATGGGCAAGAAGGAATAAAGGTATTTGACATTCTTAACATTAAAAATAAGTAAAGAGACAAGTAGACAGTCATGCAGGAAAAATGTGAAGCATAATATGAGACAAAAAAATCTCCCATATTTAAGGTATCTGTAGTTTCATAGGGCCGGATTCACGAAGGCTTGCTCGGAGTGTAAGAGTAGAATAAGACTCCATGCAGCCAACATGTCTTCCGAGCGATCCAGGAACAGCCGGCAGGGATGTGCAAGAGAGCTCCTAAAATGACTCTTACACGGACAGGGTTAGGTTATGCAAATTACCTCATTTGCTGCTGAAAGCTATGCAAATGAAGTACATTTGCGATCCAGGAAACCCTAACCTGTCTGAGTAAGAGTAGTGTTATTTGCAGAAATGTACTCTGCTCTAAAAAACATGAAAAAAAAAATAAAAGCCACAAATAGGGATTTTATTCAAAATATTCAACTGCCATGCAAGTGAATGGCAGGCTGAAGACAACATAGCTACTGCGTAGAGGTTACTAAGGGGGGAAGCTTGGTCTAAGAGATGTAACCAAGCATTAGTAGGAAATCCTATGAAAATGAGGGTAAGGATAGTGAATCCCAATTTTACATGGCATGTGAGCAAAGTCTGTGGAGTGTAAGAGTAGGATAAGGGGAGTATCAGAGTAGACGATAGGTGACATCATGAGGGGGGTATGTATGAAAGAATGTAAGCTCATTGGAGCAGAGTGGCATGTGTTTGCTGTCAGTTACTCATCACTGGAAGAGGCGTGTCAACAGGTATCCTAGCTAAAGCCAAGAAATTGAAGGTGTATGCCGTGGATAACACTAAAGTTTCTTGTAGAAGTGCCTGCAACGTGTCTGCACGCGGGTGCGCGCCTGTAAATCCGAGTAAGACTGTGTGCGCATGTGTGCGCCTGTGTGCGTGCGTTTAAGCTGGAGTAAGCATGTGTAAGGTTGTTGAAATCTGTGTAAGTGCGTTTGCGCCTGTGTGCGTGCGTTCAAGCAGGAGTCAGCAAGTGTTAGGCCATGTAAGCATGTGTGCGCGTGTGTGAGCTGGTGTGCACGTGTTTGTGCTTGTTTGCGCAGTGCTGCCCCCTGTGGAAACAGAAAGGGAAAAGGAAGCACAACAAATAGTAGGAAGTTAACCAAGGAGAACTAGCAGAGCTAGCAGGTGAAAACAATCAGAATCAGGCAATTACACAGGCAGTACACTAGCCCAGCCCAGCCCAACACTTAAAACTCTCCAAACAACTTTCCACCATGTTTTCCTCAGAGACACTGCAACACTGCAGTAAACTAAGAGAAGTGAAAACTTAAAAAGCTTTACTGAGACAAAGAAATGTTAGGGGCTGCCATTGCTGTTATAAGGCGACATATGCAACATGCTGAGGGTGGTGACAATGTGAATGCTGCTGAGCAGCCCACAGTGAGGAGACAGAGAAGAGTGTACAGGCCCAGGGTAACCTACCAGGGTCTACATGAGCTGGAGATAGTGGAGCGCTATAGAGTGGACAGAGACCTCATGCAGCAAATTGTTGAGCTGTGCAGGCCACGCCTCACACACAGAACCAACAGAGGAGAACCCATCCCAGTGGAAACCAAGGTATGTGTTGGCCTAAGAATACTAGCAACAGGCACCTTCCAGAGACCAACTGGTGATATGATGGGGATTTCACAGGCATCAGCATCCAGGGTACTGCACCAGTTCCTGGATGCCATGTCAGCACATGTCGGTGATCATGTATATTTCCCCAATTCCCATGAGGTATTGGCCAGCAATATGTGTCTTTTCCAGTAAATAGTGGAATACCCTGAGGTAGTGGGTGCAATAGACTGCACGCACATGTGCATCAAAGCACCAGCTGGTGAGCGGGGTAGGGTCTACTTTAACCACAAGGGCTTCCCCTCCATCAACTGCAAGGTCGTATGTGATGCCCAGGGCATAATACTGAATGTGTGTGCTGCCTGCCCTGGAAGATACCATGATTCCCATATCTGGCATATGACACAGCTGTACCAGACATTTGCCAATGGGGACATCCCTCATGGTCACCTAGTGGGGGATGCTGGATATGCACTGGAGCCGTGGCTGATGACACCCATCAGAAATGCACACACACCTGAACAGGAATGCCATAATGAGGCACACGCACAAACACAAAATGTAATCGAGCATGTGTTTGGGCTGCTCAAGTCACGGTTCCGGTGCCTGGACACATCTGGTGGAGCCTTGCAGTACTCACCAACTACATGTACCCAAATTGTCATGGTATGTGCTATGCTACATAATATGATCCTGCGAAAACAACTGCAGCAGGAGCAGCATAGGGCTGGGCCAAACAGCCCCCCACCATTGCCAAGGCAATCACAGGCAGAGTGTGACTCAGAGGAGGAACAACCTGAGCCTGCCCCAGTAGGCAGAAGGAGGCGTGCCCAGTATGCTTTGGCCTTGGCAAAGAGGCAACCCATAGCACATACACTGGCTCAGTAGGAACCTTGGAAATTATACCTCTCTCTGACTCGCACATATAGTAAAAGGGATGCCTAACTTGACACTACCTGTTTTCAAACATGTATAGAGAGTGTACTATGTGCATCCAACATAGGCAGCCCTGCAGCAACACCTGAGGCATGATTGTCAAGGTTTAAGCAATATAAAGCAGTGCTAAACAGCTTTTACCACTATTTAGTATATGTAAACAAAACTGCACACACTAACTAGCACAACTTTGGGCAACGTTGAGCAATATTGGACAACGTTCAGCAATGTTGGTTAACGTTGAGCAATGTTGGGCAACTTCGGTCAAAGTTGGGCATAGTTGAGCAAAAGCAGGTAAACATGCTCATATTTGCTTTACTGGTCCTTAAACAGTCTGGTCTGCCCAGTATGAAAATATAAAGCAGCGACAGTCCTCAAACCCAGGATATTGTGCACTATAGTCACAGTACTGAACCACTAAACCATGACAGTATTTCACTGGTCAGCCTGTATGAAGAAATGTTGATAAGTCTATGCAAAGTGTCTCATGGAAACCCTGCAGGCACAGCATAATCCCTGTAGAGTTATGACACAAAGGTGAGCCCTGCAGTAAAAATACAACTTGATTTTCAACACACGTATAGTATAATTGTTAATATTGGGAGTGTTCACACACGTCAACAAATGTAGTGGACTTCAGACAGCAACATACTGAAAGGCCAAATTGGGCATGCTCACACACTTAGGCCATGTCTGAGTACAGCAGTGGGCCACACATATCTGACAGTTGCATGTGTTAACCCAGGAACCTCTCACTATTCACCAATCCTGCCTTGTGCACACAGTTATATGACAACAGACACATATATAATATATTGGAACCCTGTCATAATCAAATATGTACTACAGATACTTAGATTGTTCATAGAAAGTGGAAAAGCAAAGAAGATAAAAAACCTGAAATCAGTATCATCAATAAACAATGTGCACTCCAAACATTATCCAGTCCAGTTTATGGAAAGATTATCTCCGAAGGAGTCCATACAGAACCATGACACTTCATTCAGCTATGTCATAAATAGCAATGTACACTCATATATGTCCTGAGTCAGGGCCAACTGTAAATGACTGACAGTGCCAACATCCTGTCAGACAGGCCCATACATAATACCCACCTCCCACTGACAAAAGACCCTATCATCATAGCAGGAGTTATCACATGTAGAATGGGTAAACAGCTCCTTCCAAAGCTGAAAACATGGCATCAGTTGGATTATATTGTTTCCCTATATGTGTCATAAGTGAACTGCAGAACAAACAGACCCTGCACCTGAACAGTCTGTTGAGCCTCACCCTCTCTACAGGATATGAAACTGTTGAATGGGTTACAGCAACATATGGTGCACTCCACAAGTGTTGGTGCACAACAGACCATGGGAACTATAGTCTTATAAGCCTATGAAGTCTGATCTGCAAGGCCATGGAGTCCATCATGATTGAAGTCATAAACAGAGTTATTGGAAGTCTGCAAACACACAACCCTACCAACTTTGGTTTGGTCATGGGCAGATCATGGTTCCCAAACCTGCTAGACTGTTTGCAAGGCAGCCACCCAGGACATACATCAATGAAATGAGATACACACGTCCCACATAGACTTTGAATAGCCCTTTTCCAACATCCCAGACACATGTATCCACAAAATCAACAACCTGTGCATAAATATGTATTGTCATCTGATGGATTGGCAACTGAGCCATAGATAGATCACACAAGATAAGAATTGTGGAGTCCTGTTCAAGCTCGTAACACCTGCTGTCCCCCATGGCTCAGTCCTGGGATTGCATACAACAAAGTGTACACACATTACCATGTCTAGTTAGGTAGGGGTTTGAATCCTGCAATTGCTGAGTGTGTGTGTGGGAGGGGGGTGTATGTTTCTGTGTGATTTCCTTTGAGAGGAGTGCCCTTTTTGGAGACTAGGAAAACACCTTAAAAGTGGTATATACCTCTTTGGCAAGTCTGATGATGTCAGCATCCCACAAATATAGCAGTGGAAAGGAAAACTCCCAGTAAAGCATATAGCTCGTCGTGTTAATGCATATCACTCTAGTATCATACCATAGTTAGATAGGGGTTTGAATCCTGCAATTGTTGAGTGTGTGTGTGGGGGGGGGGGGTGTATGTTTCTGTGTGATTTCCTTTGAAAGGAGTGCCCTTTTTGGAGACTAGGAAAACACCTTAAAAGTGGTGTATACCTCTTTGGCAAGTCTGATGATGTCAGCATCCCACAAATATAGCAGTGGAAATGAAAACTCCCAATAAAGCATATAGCACGTCGTGTTAATGCGTATCTCTTTAGTATCATAACATAGTTAGGTAGGGGCTTGAATCTTGCAATTGCTGAATGTGTGTGTGTGGGGGTGTATGTTTCTGTGTGATTTCCTTTGAGAGGACTGCCCTTTTTCGAGTCTAGGAAAACACCTTAAAAATGGTATATTCCTCTTTGGCAAGTCTGATGATGTCAGCATCCTACAAATATAGCAGTGGAAATGAAAACTCCCAGTAAAGCTTATAGCGTGTCATGTTAATGCGTGTCGCTCTATTATCATAACATAGTTAGGTAGGGGTTTGAATCTTGCAATGTGTGTGGGGGGGGTATGTTTCTGTGTGATTTCCTTTGAGAGGAGTGCCCTTTATGGAGACTAGGAAAACACCTTAAAAGTGGTATATTCCTCTTTGGCAAGTCTGATGATGTCAGCATCATACAAATATAGCAGTGGAAATGCAAACTCCCAGTAAAGCATATAGTGTGTCATGTTAATGTGTACTTACCTAGTATCATAACATAGTTAGGTAGGTATTTGAATCCTGCAATTGCTGAGTGTGTGTGTGTGTGTGTGTGTGTGGGGGTATGTTTCTGTGTGATTTCCTTTGAGAGGAGTGCCCTTTTTGGAGACTAGGAAAACACCTTAAAAGTGGTATATTCCTCTTTGGCAAGTCTGATGATGTCAGCATCCTACAAATATAGCAGTGGAAATGAAAACTCCCAGTAAAGCTTATAGCACATCATATTAATGCATATCTCTTTAGTATCATAACATAGTTCGGTAGGGGTTTGAATCCTGCAATTGCTGAATGTGTGTGTGTAACACTGTTGACCAATGTGTTGTGGGTTTTGCTTTTACTACTGTATGACATATCAGTATAACAACAGTATGTGCATTGCACACTTCAGCTATCTGTGTGGCAAATACATATATGTACATGTGACCTCAATTAGTTCATAGGTGTGAAGCCTGCTTTCTACATGAATACATCTGTTACCTTTGACAGATTGTGCTGCTGCTTTTCAGACCTTAGGTCACATATGTATGTTTGTGACAAGGCCAGCCACTGTAGTGATCTGTGGCTTAGGTCATCTGTGTCACACACACCCATGACAGTTTCTGTAGAATAGTGTGAGTGAGGGTTCATGCCTGGGGTATATTTCAGACATGTTCAAACACAACAAAGTCTGTCAATAATGGACATTCATTATAGGTGTACAACAACTTTGTGGATATGCATACAGACCCCTTATTGCTTATGTGATACACTGAGGGACTTCAGAATACCTTTGGAAATGTGAATACCAAAGGACAGATGACATAACACTTGGCTGAATGTACACATCACTACCCGTTCTACATGTTGGGGGCTACTACCTATGTGGTACTGTCGGGATACTATGTTTAGTAAATGTGAATGACTATGCTATAGTTGGCTTATAGCTTTACAGCATGGGTTGGACAACAGGTATCTGTCTGTATGATACCCTTGTGGAAGATAAGTGTCTCATCCGGAGAATGCATTGTAGGCCACTGTATGCATTTCCAGATGTGGACGGACATATCCCTAGTGTGTTTGCTTCTACCTAAGAGGGCTATATGCCAATCAGGAGTGGTCCCAGGAATGGGTGGCGGTCAATACCACTGGTTACTGGTATAGTATAGTACCGGAAGGATCCAAATGCTACTGAGTTTCCTACATCTGTGTGTCAGTTGTCAAGACATCATCTAATGATTGGTTATAGTCAGGCTGTTGAGGTTGTGTATACTACCAGAATGCAAACCAATGACAGATAGTAACAGTATCACCCACAGCATAGTGTCAAACCATGTCATGCACACATGTGTACCCAAGTTAAAACATATGTGTAGTAAAATGCATACTGGCCACCAATAGAAACTATGAAGTGTTAACACTGTGTAATACAGGGCATGTCACTCTCTCCATGTGTACACTATGCATGTACATGCAGACAGTGCACCTCCACCATGTTCACAAATGTGCATCTGCAAATCTGTACCGCACACATCACACACGTACTGTCCACTCACCAACACATGCTGCCAAAACTACACACATCAGCCAAGTGGCACATAGGCAGACAATACATTTTTGGAATTAACACTGGTGTAAACAATACTACATTGATAATCATAGCTTTAATGCATCATGCCTGCTCAGATATACCTACAAGGATATCATTACACTTTACTGTTGACAACATGCTAACATTGCTACACTGCTATAAAGTCACCCTGTGCATCAGCACCATGTTAGCCTGTTCCTGCATCAATGTTACAGATGACAGGAGGTGGCACAGTTTCATCATATGCACAGGGTGTGTTGTTGGTTTGCCAGAGCCCGACATTGACCCATCTAATTGACATGTATGTGTGTGTGTGTGAGGGACAACAGTACAGCATGGGTCAATGTTGATGTAATGTGTGTGTATGTGTTAGCCCTAGGTGTTTGGTTTATGTGTGTGTGTCTGCATGCACACAGTTCCACCATGTGGCTGCCATATACGGGAGGCTGTGGGACAGCCACAGACTGTACCTGCCAGGCTGTAGAGATCACCGTCTCTGGCCACGGACATAGTACCTGTGCCTGGCAGGGGTGCCACGGACAGTATCGGGTACTAAGCCAGACTGGGTACTATCATCAGAGGCAGAGGGATGTCGACTGGACCCATGTCCCTGCTGGGACTGGCCAGAGCCACGTGCATGTGGTCTTCTATGATGGTCTATTGACAGCCCAGCCCCAACATTGCTGGGGCTGGTACTGCCACTACGGGAGCGGCTGTGACTTGTGTGTCGGCCGCGATGACTGCCAGCCGATGATGTTGCTGGCATATGTCCATGTTGATGTCTCAGCCATCCTGCACTGTCCTGGCACATGGACATGACATTGCGGAGGACATCTAATGTCTCCCCCCAACATCTATCAATGACCTCAGTGTAATTACGGGTGGCACTGGCAAGGTCACGGATACTGTCATTGATAGCGGTGTTATGGGCCCTCTGTGCCCTTAGTCCCTGTCTGGTGTACCGTTCCATACGTGCCTGTGCCTGCATTACAGCCCGGAACATACCTGAGGTTGTAAGACCTATGGGGGCACGTCTGCCAGGGGCATTACGACCAGCAGTGCTCCCACGAGAACCCCTGGACATCTGCCTATGTGGTACCATTCCAGGAATCTGGGTATGGCTGCTGTGAGGGGATGTATGTGCTATAGATACCACACTATCCTGGTCAATGCCTACTGTATGCTATCCCTCAGCTAAGGCCATTGGTGATGAGGGATGTATTGGCAGTATGAATGTGTACATAGATGGGGTGAAAAGTTGTGTACTGATGATTGGCGGCCCAATGACAGACCCTGTCAAACCTGCCTGTGCCACAACACATGTATCACCATTTCCACTATTTGTGGCAGTGATTTCAGGTTCCCTGCTGCACTCAACCAACACAACCTCAGCACCTGTGAGAGGAAGACAGGAAACACACTATACAATCTGTACATGATGTTAGCACACATGCACACATAAACACATGCTCACATGAACACATGCACACATGCACACATGAACACATGCACACATGCACACGAACACATGAACACAGACTCCACGTGGGCCAGCAGAGTTGCTGATTCCTGGGCTTTGGTTGTAGTTCCTGTGTACTGTTTCCTTGCCTTATTTGGGGGAAGGGAAGCTACCTTGCTTGCCAGTGGGAGTGGGAAGCATTGAGCTGCCTTTTGTCCAGTTTTGTGAGGTTTCAGCCAGTAACTAGTAGTTTATTGGTCGTTTTGGGCCAGTTTCTAGCTTTTTCCAGCCCCCTGGTATAAAACTTTCAGCTTGTACCTACTCAGCACAGACTCCACGTGGGCCAGCAGAGTAATCCAGGCTGCAGAGAGCTGAATAAGCGACTTTTCTTGATACTAAGTATATTTTTTGTTACTTTCCACATCTGAATACCTAGCAACTGTATTTCGCCTGCCTTTCTGTTACATTGAAGCTGTTTTACTGCATTTAACTTAATATTGCACTTGGAATCCTTGTTTGTTACTATTTGACTGTATTTGTAGCAAATTCTTCTGTGTAAGCTGTAGTAGCTGATTCATAGCATTTATAAGTGTTTGCTGTACCTGTTTCTGCCTGTTTTGTGAAAAAAAGAAAAAATATCTCTTGTTTTTCCTGCTTTACTAGTTTAGTCCAGTTTCAGAGTTGCTGATTCCTGGGCTTTGGTTGTAGTTCCTGTGTACTGTTTCCCTGCCTTATTTGGGGAAGGAAGCTACCTTGCTTTCCTGCTTTACTAGTTTAGTCCAGTTTCAGAGTTGCTGATTCCTGGGCTTTGGTTGTAGTTCCTGTGTACTGTTTCCTTGCCTTATTTGGGGAAGGAAGCTACCTTGCTTGCCAGTGGGAGTGGGAAGCATTGAGCTGCCTTTGTCCAGTTTTGTGAGGTTTCAGCCAGTAACTAGTAGTTTATTGGTCGTTTTGGGCCAGTTTCTAGCTTTTCCAGCCCCTGGTATAAAACTTTCAGCTTGTACCTACTCAGCACAGACTCCACGTGGGCCAGCAGAGTAATCCAGGCTGCAGAGAGCTGAATAAGCGACTTTTCTTGATACTAAGTATATTTTTGTTGCTTTCCACATCTGAATACCTAGCAACTGTATTTCCTGCCTTTCTGTTACATTGAAGCTGTTTTACTGCATTTAACTTAATATTGCACTTGGAATCCTTGTTTGTTACTATTTGACTGTATTTGTAGCAAATTCTTCTGTGTAAGCTGTAGTAGCTGATTCATAGCATTTATAAGTGTTTGCTGTACCTGTTTCTGCCTGTTTTGTGAAAAAAAGAAAGAAATATCTCTTGTTTTTCCTGCTTTACTAGTTTAGTCCAGTTTCAGAGTTGCTGATTCCTGGGCTTTGGTTGTAGTTCCTGTGTACTGTTTCCTTGCCTTATTTGGGGTTATGGATGCTAGCTTGGTTACCTGTGGGAGTGGGAAGCATTGACCTGCCTTCTGTCCAGTTTTGTGAGGTTTCAGCCAGTAACTAGTAGTTTATTGGTCGTTTTGGGCCAGTTTCTAGCTTTTTCCAGCCTCCTGGTATAAAACTTTCAGCTTGTACCTACTCAGCACAGACTCCACGTGGGCCAGCAGAGTAATCCAGGCTGCAGAGAGCTGAATAAGCGACTTTTCTTGATACTAAGTATATTTTTTGTTACTTTCCACATCTGAATACCTAGCAACTGTATTTCGCCTGCCTTTCTGTTACATTGAAGCTGTTTTACTGCATTTAACTTAATATTGCACTTGGAATCCTTGTTTGTTACTATTTGACTGTATTTGTAGCAAATTCTTCTGTGTAAGCTGTAGTAGCTGATTCATAGCATTTATAAGTGTTTGCTGTACCTGTTTCTGCCTGTTTTGTGAAAAAAAGAAAAAAAGAAAAAATATCTCTTGTTTTTCCTGCTTTACTAGTTTAGTCCAGTTTCAGAGTTGCTGATTCCTGGGCTTTGGTTGTAGTTCCTGTGTACTGTTTCCTTGCCTTATTTGGGGAAGGGAAGCTACCTTGCTTACCAGTGGGAGTGGGAAGCATTGAGCTGCCTTTGTCCAGTTTTGTGAGGTTTCAGCCAGTAACTAGTAGTTTATTGGTCGTTTTGGGCCAGTTTCTAGCTTTTTCCAGCCCCTGGTATAAAACTTTCAGCTTGTACCTACTCAGCACAGACTCCACGTGGGCCAGCAGAGTAATCCAGGCTGCAGAGAGCTGAATAAGCGACTTTTCTTGATACTAAGTATATTTTTGTTGCTTTCCACATCTGAATACCTAGCAACTGTATTTCGCCTGCCTTTCTGTTACATTGAAGCTGTTTTACTGCATTTAACTTAATATTGCACTTGGAATCCTTGTTTGTTACTATTTGACTGTATTTGTAGCAAATTCTTCTGTGTAAGCTGTAGTAGCTGATTCATAGCATTTATAAGTGTTTGCTGTACCTGTTTCTGCCTGTTTTGTGAAAAAAAGAAAAAAAGAAAAAAATATCTCTTGTTTTTCCTGCTTTACTAGTTTAGTCCAGTTTCAGAGTTGCTGATTCCTGGGCTTTGGTTGTAATTCCTGTGTACTGTTTCCTTGCCTTATTTGGGGAAGGAAGCTACCTTGCTTTCCTGCTTTACTAGTTTAGTCCAGTTTCAGAGTTGCTGATTCCTGGGCTTTGGTTGTAGTTCCTGTGTACTGTTTCCTTGCCTTATTTGGGGGAAGGGAAGCTACCTTGCTTACCAGTGGGAGTGGGAAGCATTGCGCTGCCTTTGTCCAGTTTTGTGAGGTTTCAGCCAGTAACTAGTAGTTTATTGGTTGTTTTGGGCCAGTTTCTAGCTTTTTCCAGCCCCCTGGTATAAAACTTTCAGCTTGTACCTACTCAGCACAGACTCCACGTGGGCCAGCAGAGTAATCCAGGCTGCAGAGTGCTGAATAAGCGACTTTTCTTGATACTAAGTATATTTTTGTTGCTTTCCACATCTGAATACCTAGCGACTGTATTTCGCCTGCCTTTCTGTTGCACTGAAGCTGTTTTTACTGCATTTAACTTAATATTGCACTTGGAATCCTTGTTTGTTACTATTTGACTGTATTTGTAGCAAATTCTTCTGTGTAAGCTGTAGTAGCTGATTCATAGCATTTATAAGTGTTTGCTGTACCTGTTTCTGCCTGTTTTGTGAAAAAAAAGAAAAAAAGAAAAAATATCTCTTGTTTTTCCTGCTTTACTAGTTTAGTCCAGTTTCAGAGTTGCTGATTCCTGGGCTTTGGTTGTAGTTCCTGTGTACTGTTTCCTTGCCTTATTTGGGGGAAGGGAAGCTACCTTGCTTTCCTGCTTTACTAGTTTAGTCCAGTTTCAGAGTTGCTGATTCCTGGGCTTTGGTTGTAGTTCCTGTGTACTGTTTCCTTGCCTTATTTGGGGAAGGGAAGCTCCCTTGCTTACCAGTCGGAGTGGGAAGCATTGAGCTGCCGTTTGTCCAGTTTTGTGAGGTTTCATCCAGTAACTAGTAGTTTGTTGGGCGTTTTGGGCCAGTTTCTAGCTGGTGTCAGCCCCCTGGTATAAAATCGCTAAGCGTTAAGCGCGATTTAGAGCGATTTAGCGTGGAGCTGCCACTGTTGCACACTAGGGCAGTGCCGGTTAAGCAGGTTTAAACTATTCGGGCTACCTAAAGTCCACTCTTCAAATTTTCCTTAAAACTACCTTCCTCGAACTATACTACTGATCAAATCAGCATCCTATAACTAAAAGATCAACTCTACTTGACTCCAAGTAGACTATTCTCTATCTATTAAACCTAGCACTTGCTCCTACAGTACTTATTACCTTGATACGGCACTCTTGTCATAGATAGTACCCCAAAAAGGCAACCCCCCATTTCTCGGTCACCCACGTCCCCGGAATCTTTTTAAAGTTTTTCGTCTACCCTTCTAGCATGTCGAGGGATCAATTGCTAGTGTCCTCTCCTGCTCAGCTGGTGAACCTGGGAATATTGAGGCAATGTTTCAATTGCCTCATGTACACTGAACAACCCTTTCCTCCTCCCACAAAACACAAATACATGCGAGAGATGCAACTATACGGCCAAACTGGAGGCTGAGCTCTCTCAACATAGGACTGGCAAGACCAGTCAGGAGGAGAAGGTTACCACACACACTATAGACCCAGTCTCACATAGCACCATTATAACCTCAAATCATACACATAAACACACAAAGACATACTCGGAGGCTCTGATCAAAAATCTACCAAAACAGCAGAGGCCACCAAAGCAGACACCCAAACAACCACCACCTCAGAACACAACACCCGCAACACATAGACCTCACAGTCAGAGTGTCAAACAGTCACAGCCCTTAAGGCCAAACACAATGCCAGACACACTAGTCATTGGTGACTCCATAGTCAGACACACTGATGTCCCGCTCACCAGACTGAGTAAGGAGAAGGTCACAGTAAGCTGCCTGTCGGGCGCTAGAATCCGCCACATAACGCAAGCACTCAGGTCTCTCAACAGCAGGTACAAATATGACTCAGTCATTGTCCACGCTGGTGTAAACGACCTGAGACGCACCTCCTTGGACTACATGAAAAGAGACATTGAGGAGCTCTCTGATTATGTAGCCCAGGCAGGTATGACCCTGACCTTGAGCAGTATCCTACCTTCACCAAGAATGATGCCACAATACAGAGATAAGATGATCAGCTTTAACAATTGGCTTAAACACTGGTGTCATTCAAAGGGGATCCAGTATCTGTCTGCCTGGGATGACATGCTGGACAAGCCACGCTGCTTCAAGGACGGCTTGCACCTGTCACCCTGGGATTCGGATATTGGCAAAGGCTCTTGCCACCCCATAGTGCCTTTTTAGGCAAGGCTCAAATTCTAAACCTACCACCCTAGAACACAAAAAGGAAAAAACTAAGGGTAATGCTGCTCAATGCCAGAAGTCTAAATCTCAAAATGCACGCACTCGAGGCCCTTCTCAGTATGGAGAACATCGATGTCTGTGCTGTGACAGAAACCTGGTTCAAGGCTCCTGAGAGCACCCCAGCGCTATCAGGTTTTACCTCATATCATGCGTCGCGGTCCCAAAATCCAGACAATACCAAGAAAGGAGGGGGGGTATCCATATTCATCAAGGACACCCACACCTCAAGACTGGTGGCAACGCATGATGCATCAGAGACCATCCAGGTGCAATTAACCATAGGCAAGACTGCTCTGCAAATTGTAGCATGTTACAGGCCACCCTCACAAACTCAGGAAACTCACATGGCCTTCCTGAAAACACTAGAGGGGATAAATGTATCACCAAACACCATCATACTAGGTGACTTCAATTACCCTAATATAGACTGGGAACACTACTCAAGCCCAAACACCCTAGCCCAAAAGTTCCTGGAATTCATAAACTCAAATGCCATGGAACAACTAGTCACCATCCCCACAAGAGGAGATAACATACTTGATCTCATCATCACGAACATGGGAGCACAATGTTCAACACCGGAAGTATACCACTCACTGGTGAGATCAGATCACAAACTAATCTCGCTGGAGGTCCTCATCCCACCCCACCTGAAATAAAAAGACGACAGTAAAGAACTTCTCAAAAGCCGACTTCACACTTCTAAAGACTAGTGTGGTCTCCTTTCAGGCCCCGAGCCATGGAAAACAATACTCAAGCCACTGAATCACTTACAAACGCCTTCTACCAGCACCTGCAGGACTGCATGGATAAGGCAATCCCAAGCAAAACAAAGACTCTTTGTACCAAAGGCAAGCGTCAGTCTGGTGGACCCCAGCCATAAACAAACTCTGCAACAAAAGGAGGAAGCTACTACAAGATAGAGCAAAATCCTTAAAAGGTAAGACACCCTTGATCACTATAAGTAAAAACTAAGAGCTCTCATAAAATCATCCAAAGCAAATTTCGAGAGAAAAATAGCTAAAGACTCAAAAGACAATCATAAGGCCTTCTTTAGCTATGTTAGAAACCTAGGAGGAAACTCCCAGATATGCTCAGAACTAGTTCAAAATGATGTGAAGATTACTGATCCTACAGACATTGCCAACATACTGGCTGACAGGTTCAGTGCAAACTTCTCCCCTCCCCAAAAGGAGAGATATCTATACCAAATGAGTGCAGCCCCCAAACATCTCCAGCCCAAGTGAGAACTGCTCTCTCCAAAGCAAAAACACAGCATCCATGGGACCCGATGGTGTCCCGGCTGTGTGCTCCACGAACTCAATGAGGAATTAAACCCACAGCTAGGACAGCTGTTTAATCAAAGTCTTACCTCTGGATACGCACCCAGGAGTGGCGCACTGCAACTGTGGTCCCACTTCACAAAGGCGGTGCCTCCACAGACCCTGGAAATTACCGCCCATTAGCTTGACAAGCCTTATCTGCAAAGCCATGGAGAGGATCATAATGGACCTCATAAATAAAGACATAGGAATTTGCAGACTTTGGATCCAACCCAGTTTGGCTTTGTCAAAGGCAGATCATGCCTTTTAAACTTGGTTGACTTTTTGAAACAGTCACCAAAGCCATTGATGAGGGAAAGGCAGTCCATACAGCCTACCTCGATCTGGCTAAGGCCTTGATACAATACCCCACTCGGGTATCATTGAAAAACTCATCAGCTTAAATGTTAACCCATACATCACAAGATGGGTTGCAAACTGGCTGAGTGACAGAACCCACAGGGTCAGAGTTGCTGGCGCCATGTCAGACTCAAAGCCTGTCACAAGTGGTGTCCCACAGGGCTCAGTCCTGGGCCCACTCTTGTTTGGCATCTACTTTTCAGTACAAGCAAACACAGGAGGGTTATGGCTGACAAAGTTTGCAGATGACTGCAAACTGGGCCATAGTAGAAAACACATCTGACACAGATATCCTTCAGAAGGGTCTCACAGAAACGGATAACTGGTGCCAGAGCCACGCCTAAAGTTAAATGCCAAAAATGCATAGTCATACCCTTCGGAAAAACAAGGTTACCCCTAGCTACCAAATAGGTGGCAATCCACTGAGCACAGAAGAAGTTATCAGGGACCTGGGGACCCAGGTTGATAGTAGTCTGTCATTCGACACCCATGTAGCTAAAGTAGTTAGGAAGTCCTTCTACATTGCCCACCTTATCATGAAGGGATTCTCATCTAGATCAAGGGAGGTCATAGTCTCCCTTTACTCATCACTCATCAGACCAATGATTGAGTACAATGCCCCATTCGGAATGTATCTGACCCGACACTTGCAGCAGCTGGAGAGGCCACAAAAGTTCCTCACCAAAAGGATAAAGGGTCTCAAAATCTGTCCTATGCTGCCCGACTGAAAGAACTCCAGCTCTATTCAGTCGCTTACTGCTCAGAGGTGACCTTTGCCTAACATACAAGGCCATGTCAAACCCAGATTTGATGAATATGCTTCACCTCAAAAATCTAGATCCATCAGAGCCACAAGGGCGGAGACTTAAACCTCGACACGGCTATTAATAGGACGTGCTGGAGGGATAGATTCATCACCCAAAGACTCCCTATGCTGTGGAACAAAATCCCGGTACATGTGAGGCAGAGCACCTCGCTGGCCTTGTTCAAGAGAAATCTTGACCAATGGATGGGAGATCGCAGATATACCCCAGGAATTACCTCAGTGTCACTGCTCGACAGAGGCACAGCAAAATAATGGGTATAGTTCCCCATACTAAAGGGGTGGCGTAAGCCACAAAACAATGGGCTAGGCTTATAAATGCCCTCGGGCAGATAGCCTAGTATGAACCTATGAACCTATGAACATGCACACATGAGCACGTGAACACATGCACACATGCACACATGAACACATGCACACATGTACACATGAACACATGCACACATACACACATGCACACATGCACACATGAACACATGAACACATGCACACATGAACACATGAACACAAATACACTACTCACTAAAGTAGACACACACACACACACACACACACACACACACACACACACACACACACACACACACACACACACAATCCAGAACATACTCATTAGTGGTTGATGGTGGAGTACAGTATCACCACCCAAAGAGTCCTATCACACGTGTCAGCATGCAGGATGTGTGTTGCTCAACAGCATGCAGTGCGAGTGTAGAGTGTCCTTGTTAATAACAGTATACATGTCTTACATGCATGTGTGCTGCTCAATGATTGACCTCACCCTGGAACACAATGTTTACATGGACACAACATTGCTCTGCAAGTATTAAATGCTTTTCAATGACCTGTGCACCATCACTCACAGGTGTACATACCATGGCCGGATGCACACTACTGTCAGGTATATAGCAATGAATGCTATGTGTAGTACTGTAGTTACTGTAACTGGATGTAGTGTAGTACCATGAGCCATCATCAGGCAGCATCATGTGGTCACTCATGGCCACTAATGTGTGCCACACTGGCAACTATCTTGCTGTACCTGAACTGCAGCACTGTGGCTACATTAACCATTTCACAGGCAGTTGTTACATGGATATGTAAGGTGTTCAATAGGGAGCATTGCCTAACATGAATGTATTGTGTGTTGAAGAGTGTCGCACCACCCCATGATAGGCCTCTACCCCTCAGGTATAATATGTGTGCTGTGTGGATGACATTTGGGATACTAGTGTCTGACCTTACAGCAGGTGTATAAATACGCCATGTTTATCATATTAACACATACTGCGTATGACAAAAAGGTGTATGTTTTGTGCATGTGTATTGACTCTGCCTATACAAAGTCCACTACAGTGTACCACAATTGTTTGGGATGTTCTGTGTATTGCATGTGTTTGAGGCAGCTACTCATGTTACTGGGATGTGCATAGTCCCACAGAAAACATGCAGAGCATGCATTATGTGTAGGTGTTTTACATGTGTATATGGCCTACAACTTACCTATGACATGCACATGTTATTTGCTATATTAAATGTAGAACACTCACCAGCATGGGTCTGCTGTCTTGCTGTCACACCAGAGGGACCTACAAGGATATGAGACAGTTTGTCAGTGTCAACAACTATGGCATTGCTGCTGTGAGTTTGCAATTTTACAGTAGTACAATGGTTGACAGTCACAGGCACACAGATTATGTTCCAAATTATCAGTATTGCACAAGACCAGGCTCCACATCTTCTAAATACACAGTACACATCTGACATATGCATGTTGTAACAATCGAGCTAACAGTAGTCTACAGATATGCCATGTTACCTGCACGCTCCGAGTCAACTTGCTGGGTGACTCCGGCCTCCATGATGACACATGCCTGTTGTAGTGGTTGGCCAGGAGCCACCACGCTGAGGAGCAGTTCTTCCACTCTGGTGAGGGGCGGATGTAATGCTGCACCACCACCTGTGGCAAGCTGTTGTCTGCAGACATCGGAGGCATGCTGCCGGACATGTCTAATTAAATCACTGCAGTGATGGCGTACCTGCTCATAAGTCCAGTTATGCATGCCTACGTCATTAACCCGATGGACAACATCTTGCCACAGTGCAGTGCGCTCATGCTGGTCCTGGCTGGTTCTGGAGAACAGCAGGGTGTGATGTTGTACTAGGATGGATATTATGATTTCCTCCTCCTCAGGGGAATACGCAGGGTTGCGATGGTGAGACATGTCCCTGGAAGACAATAAAACAATAATTGTGAGCAAGTCCTGTGGCACACTTAACATTCTAAAGTACAGATATCAATGAAATGCCATATATAGCAACCTATTGGCTGTCAGTAGATACACACTTTTAATACCACATATCAGTGCTCATCCCACAACTGCCTGACAGTGCCTGGCACGTTCTATATATTAAACCATGTTCTGCACAGCAACAAAGTGAAACCAGTATGTAAGACTATACAACAGTACATGGCACACTGTATGTGACACAATGCACCACCTAGCCACAGGAGGTATATATGAAGCTAATGCATACATAAATATGTCATCCATTGAAATGATTGTAAAGTACAGTTACAGTACTACCAGTACACCACACTACTTGTTGATAGCAAACCCCTAAGTAACATATGTGCACATTCATCAATATAGGTGGCATACTGCTGTACTGCACTATACATGTTGCTAGATATGCACTTATATCCTGTAACACACATACGACTGAGGCCATGTTACAGGCGCACCCACATACATCAGACATACCTACAAGACACAAAGGTATGGCAACCCAGATGAGCTTTACCTGTGTACCATACAGTACTGTGTGTCAGCACTTACAAAACCTTATGCCTGGGGTATGTAATATGTGAGGACTACAGGTAACAAACAAAACAGTGTTTCCAAGCAATGTGGATATACACCATACTGTGCTGTTTATGCCTACAGCTTCAGGTAGTACTACAGTTCATACAGGATTTGTATTCACTAATGTTATCAATCAATAAGCATACATGTACTGCTTTAGCCTACAATGGCACACTCCACTCAACACCATGGGACTACGTCACACCGTATGCCATACTGCTTTTCCTGCCTAGCAATAGCATACATATCTTTTGCAGGGATCAGAGCTAGAACACTACATACCATGATATAAACAGTTTCCCACTAGGCTATCACACATATACACAATGTTGACACATTCACCTACACATTCACCATCACACTCAGTCAACCTCACATAGCAATTAATGCAACAAGTACATGCGTGTGTGTATCGGGTCCTAGGTAGCCAATAGGCTATTAGCCGTAGGGCCTATAGAAGCCTAGCCATACAGTACCCTGCCCTTCAACACCCATGTAATTTAAGTTCATGTGCCCCTGTCATGCAGAGGCACAGAGGTAATTCCTGGGTTGTATTCCCTATCTCACATCCATTCATCATGATTATTCATGATGACTGCTAATGAGGACCTTTTTTTGTTATTGATAGGTAGTTAGTTCCAGAGTATGGTATGTGTCTGAGATGAGAATGTACCACTCCAGCATGTTCTGCTTTTTGACGTTACAAGGTTTAGATCAGTACAGTGTGTAGCTTGTAGGGATTTTGATCTGTTTACATGGAGCATGTCCAACACCTGTGGATTTGGCATAGCTTTGTATGTTAGACAGAGGTTGCCTCTGGGTAGGCGGTATGCAACACAGTGTAGCTGTGGTTTTGTAAGACAGTCTGCATAGGGCATCTGTTTGAGTCTGGTAATACTCTTTGTGAGGTATGTGCCTGGCATCTACAGTTGCTGTAGATGTCTTCTGAGGTGCATACCAAAAGGGCCATTGTACTCTATGATGGGTTTTATGACTGATGATTAGAGTGGAACACTGACCTCTTTTTCCATGGATGACACACCTTTTCTGATGACATGTGGACCGTACACAGTTTACATGACTAGTGTGGCACTGTGATTATCAAAAGGCACACTACTGTCCACTTGTGTCCCATGGTCTCTTATCACACTTTTGGTGTTGAGTAGATGACCACCTATGTGGTAGTTCATGGGTACAGGGTTTTTAACAAAAGGGATGGCAATACATTTACAACATTGAGCTTGAGCGTACATATAAACATCCATTAGTGTACATATAGATTTACATATAGGCACATATACAGTCCACCTTTCATGGTGGGAATATCAATTATGCAAAGGTTGAGAGGGATACAGTTATGTAATAATATTGCACAGTCTTGTGAGAATGCATTGAAGGTATTCTCAGCCCATGTATCTTTAGCAGGACTCCCTGTCTGGAAGACTAAAAACCTAACAAATCATACCCACAGCGTTTAAACACCACATGTCATATACCAGCATTGTATGCTGTCTTGTTTGCCACACACTACAACCTACATAAAAATATGCACATAACAACCTTAGCCAACATATATATGTCCACCCTTCACAAACAGTTGCAGTATGTCCCTTGCTCTATGCACATGCTAAGATGCTAATATAGCTGACACATAAATATTTCTCCATATGTGTGTGCCATACACACACAAGGTCCACACTGTTGTAAGTCCATAGACCTCACGGATGACCTGTTGGGCCTTCCTACAACATGAACAGTTGTCACATGTTTGCATAACAGTAATATTACAGGGAGTATTTATAGCTGCTAATGCTACATTACTATACTAGCCTGGTACAGCAGTTGCCAATGCTAAGCTACACATTATATGACTATCATGCATGTGTTACTCTGTCACATCCAGGTTTATATAGCTGTTTGCACTACTCTCCTAAACAGCCATTATACACAGTACTGTACAGAACATAGATAACATGATCAGATGTTTGACATTTAATGCTGAGCTACATATGTCACAGTTATGTCCCACTGCACACAGCTACACACTAATTTGTCCATGGCAGTAGTTATGCATGGCATCAGTGCATACATACCTACTGCTGCCACATATGCATGTTTCAAAGTATGTATAGTACTCTTCATAAACATCTACTACTTACCGGTAACTACATACTGTTACATACCCGTATGTCACTTTCAGGTCCGTCTGTGTATGTTTTGACAATTTTTTTTTTTGGTATTAATTAAGTAAAGTTTGCTTTTACTTAATTTGCTTTGGTTATTAATTAAGTTTTTTTTTTTATTTAATTAATATCTTTGGTTAGTAATTCAGTAAATTTGTTTTACTTAATTAAATTTTTGTTTTATTAAGTAATAATTTTTTTTTTACTCCTCTCCAGGTTTACAGATGCTATAACACGTGCAATGTAATGATTGCATGTGGGGATAGCAAGTACAGTCTGCTTTTATAGGTATCTGCACATGTGCATGTGATGCCCTCTGCACCAATTGGTGCCCAGTATTTGGTAAATGCATACAGCCTGCTGTGTGGTAATTGCAGTACTCACTGTCATAGCAACCCAATGCTATAAATTGCTAAGTTATGTAGGCGTAGCCCTTTCAGATTTCCAGAGTGGGGTCCATGCTTGTTTGCTGTGGACACTGTTGTTTAAGTCAGAAGGTTGGTATACTTCTTATATCTGAAGATAGAGGTGTAGACAGTGATGTACATGTTTTACTCAGACCTGACTGTTGCCACTTCCAGTACAGAGCTATCAGTGTAGAGTTTAACTCACCCCTACAAATGCTTACACAAGATATATGTGAGTATGTAGTTTCTTTTCTACTTATATAATTAACTGCCATACAAAAGTAGTTATTGAGAAGTATTCTTTTGGCACATGAACTGTTTGTGAACTGTTATACTGTGCATATTAATGTACTCACTTCTGCAGGGTTTGTGTTTTTTATTGTTGACATTAGCACAGGATTCTCAGGAAAACTGGACAATTCCAGCACTGAGTATGCCTACCTACATCCTTGGTAGACCCTAAACACACACCTGTATTTAAAATTTGGGGGGGTGCAGACATACAGAGAGCAGTATGTATTATTGTGTGAATGTTATCTTACTGGACTTAAAGGATTGGTGTGTACCTGTTAGTTTATCAAGGCAGGTGGTCTGTCTGCATAGTTCCCAACTGTGAACCTATCCAGATGGTAGCCAGATGTTAACCTGTTATTCTTTGTCTGTGCAACCCACGTGTGTTTTCAGCACTGGTACAATGGCATTGTTACAGTCAGTTGCTACCAGTACATGGCTACATCCTTTGGTATTTCTGTGTTGTACTCCTACATAAGGGTATGTTTGTGGAAGTTCTCCCAAAGCTATTTGCAGAGTGTGTAACAGCAGAAAAGCTGATATGCCTGCGTGTTTGTGCCTCTGCCAGGCCTATGAAACACTCAGATACATATTTGCATGGAGTCAGGGATAGGTAGTTAAAAGTGAGGTACACCTTCCAAATAATAGACACAGTAAGTGTAGACTTGGGTGAAGCAGTGCATATGGATTAGTACACCTTTTATGAAGTACAAGCGGTGTCTACTGTTATTATTGTCATTATTCATTGTGTAATACCCCACCTTTCTGACTAACGTCAGTACTTTTCAGAGGGATTTAGAGGGACACAGCTAAAATATGTTTCACAATCAGGGACATCCCTGAAACGTAGTCACAGTTAGGAAGTATGGCCTCTGCCCTAATCAGATATGCCAGTGTTTGTCCTGCTATGATACTGTGTGGGGGTTGTAAAGTGCCTCTATAACATTATTTGCTGCTAGAATGGCTACTTCTCTTATCACAGTCATGCAATGCAATTCCACAACAATTGCTGGTAAAGATCCACAGAACAAGCTTTGTGTTATAGCCTTCCTATTTTTCCTTTACATTCACTCATTGTATTGCATGATATATTTATTTCAACACCAATTATTGTATATCTGCTGTGGCTTAGTGGTACTTCATGCAGTCTAGTGTGTCCAAGGTCTGGGGTTTGAGACTAACAGAGGTGTTTTATTTTGCTGCTAAGCAGAACAAGGGCCCTGACATACAGAGTGACTAAGGCACTTTTAAGCAGTTGTAAGTGGGTTTGTGTGAGTTTGCGCAACGCTTAGCGATGCTTAGCTAAGAGCACACATGCGCACAATTGCTCAAACCCGATAACTACTGCTTAAAAGTGCTTATTCCCGGTAACCCCCGCGCTAATTTCTTTGAAAGAAAAGAAAATGGGGAGATAGGAAAGTGGTGAAAAAGGGGGCACAAAGAGGGAAAGACAGTAGGGAAACCAGCTCGGGATGTGCAGGACAGGTGTAGGGAAGGTCCATATCTGCCCATTTCTTTACCAGCAACAGCTGTGCATATGTTAGGAATTTGGAGTGAAATTTGAAACCTTCCACCCCTGAGAGAGGGGTGAGGACAACAAAGTATGTTGTACTGTCAATTATAATTATCAGTTTACATGTCCAGCGGACATGTGTGCGAAATGGGCAGCTATGTATGGGGCGTAATTCTTTTGTGGGAACAGATTGTCCTTTTTTTTTTTTTTTTTTCAGGTGAGAGTAGAATGTGAGGTAGAGGAAGTAGGTATATTTGGGGATGTAGGTTGGGGAGGTAAACAGACAAGACAGACAAGATGCATACAGGGGCGGAATATGACACATGGGGTGGGTGAATACAATTGACGGGGACGGATGTTTGGAAATCGCAAGCCCATGAGCCCACAGATGGTAACAGTGGAACTGAGATTCCCACCCATGGGCAGTCACCACTGCACCTTCACAGCCCCGAGGGTGGCTGTGCTGGGGGCTGTGTAGGAGGGGCAGTCTCACCCATGAGTCATGCCACTCTCGCCTCGAGCTGGCGTAGGGGATCAGCGACTGAACGCTGGATCTCCCTATGCACCACAGCCCGGACCCTTCGGAGGGTGACAGGTGGCCATTCTCTGCCCACACTTGCATGGGGGGATGAGCCCCATCCCCTGCAGCACTTCCACCTGAAGGTGGCACAGGACCAATGGAGGAGGGGAGCCCGGGCTGGGCACCGGACCTGTTTGTGCCAGGTGCAATCCCCAGCTGAGAAGGGACTGGTGGGTCCGCTGGGACCGGCCTTCCCATACATTCTGTGATTAGGTGTGTTTAATTACAACATAGACAACAGCATTCCAAATTAGTTGTAACAGCATGCAGTAATATTCCCATTAACCCAACACACCAGGGTTCCAACAGTTGAACAGCAAGCATAACACATGCATATATTGAACAACAGTGGACATTACAACAGCATGCAGGGATGATTGGTGGCAACAGGCCACCAAGATTGTGGTGTTTGAACAGGGCACATGCATCAAAGTAAATGCAGATATCTATAGAACAATAGGACATATGTCCCAACAAATGTTTTGAGATTAGACATACCCACTGAGGTGTGGAATTACATTGTTTATGCATATACAGAAGGGTGTAAAAAGAAACCTCCATTAACATCTTATAAGTACTTTTAGTCTACACTACATTCCTATTGACTGCAGGTGTATGTCCCCTACATGTATTATTACACTAGGCAACATGCATTAGGTTGTGTAATGGGTTTGGCTAGTTCATTATATACCTGACCTATATCTGACATTACTAACTGTCCAAGATGCAGATGTTACTGCTACATAGTTATATATTTTATTTATATTTATATATCTACATATCTGGATGTGTTCATGTGACATTTTCAGTTAAATTTCTACAGAGCCCTACATTTCATGTAGCATACTCACATTTCTGGGGAACACATTAACAAGCTAATTGTGTGCCAGATTTACCTATGCATGCCAGCCATTAACCGACTGTTGAGGACTGTATATATGCTTCACAGCTACTGGCACTTCCTTCATCCACTTTATATGGGACTGCCCAACTGTGGGCTGACAGCACTTAATACAACAGTACTATTTATATAATGCAAGGGTACAACAACATTTCAAAGTAAGTGACACAGACACACTCCAAGTATTATACCTTTATTAATTACATTACACACTTTTCTACAGGCTCTCTCCTTTATTTGATATTACAGTGCATATGGAAGACTTATTCAAGACATATTATACCTTTATTAATAGGTTACAACACTCTTTTTCAGGCTTGCTCACTTATTTTATATGACAGTACATGCAGAGATATTATTCCGGAATTATTTTACCTTTATTAATGGGTTACTAAACTCTTTTTATGGCTCTTTGACTTATTTTATATAACAGTACATGCAGAGGAATTATTCAGGGCATTTTATGGCTGTATTATTGGGCTACAACACTTTTTTTCAGGCTCTCTCACCTATTTTATATAACAATACATGCAGAATAATTACTAACCTGCCTGGTGGCACAGCCTTAGCAGCCTATCTGCATAGGCTTGCTGATTCGCAGCATGGACACCTGCAGCTGTGAAGTAAATGAAGGGATATTGAGACATACCTATCCATTACATAGACTAAATTAGCATGTCTTGCATACTGCATTCCATGGCTACCTACTCAGTGGTGGGGCATCTTGCATGTCACGGGCCTCCTGTATCCATTGGTTCAGTAGGTCCTGCTTCCATCTCTTCAGGTCTGCATGGTGGTTACGGACCTGCTCACCAGTCTGAGGGATGCCTGTGGCACTGGTGAGATCATGAGCTAACCAGTTCCAAGCCTCTGCTTTGTACTCCGTCCCTTGGAACTGACCCTGCAGGAGTCTTGACTCATGACGATGGACAAGGAGCCAAACCATGTATTTTGACTCCTCGATGACTCAGCTTTGCGCTCAAAAGCGAGTATCCTCTCCAGCACCAGCCATTCTAATTGCAGATGGGAGCTACAATCAGTTATGGCGAGTATTCCCACCTATGGAGCTTAAATATGCTGCATTTCCCACACTTTTTTGTGATTGGCCCTTTTTGAAAATTCTCGGCTGACTGCAGACCTGCTTAGCAATGGTTAATCTACCATTTATAAGTATATGTATGTTAACAGTGAATGTTTAGCCTAAGCTGTCATGGCTTAGTGGTTCAGTACTTTGATTATGGTGCACAGTGTCCCGGGTTCGAACCTTGTCATTGCTTTTTATTTTACTACTGTCCAGGCAGGCTAGGGGGGGTGTGGCTATGATTAGGCAACTTTGCTCTACGTTGCTCCACATTGTCCTATGGTGCGCTGGTTAGTGTGGTGCACAGCTCTGCGCAAACCTATTGCGCTGGGTAAAGTGCTGCTTAGCTATGGGCAACTATATTGCACTGGGTAAAGCTCTGCTTAACTACGGGCAACTATATTGCGCTGGGTAAAGTGCTGCTTAACTACGGGCAACTATATTGCACTGGGTAAAGTGCTGCTTAGCTATGGGCAATTATATGTCAAGATCCTTCTTATATTTATATATATACATTTTGTTCACTGATACATAGGCCATTTCAATGCTTTTTAGTAAACTTTTATTCATATATGTCAGGAATTATTTCATATACTAATTTAAAACATAAAATAGAAAGGGGAGTGGTGGGACTCGAACCATGAATGCCTCCTCTTTGTGCAAAGGCTCTACCACTACACTATTGCTATTTGGCTTAATTTGCATAAACATTTCTTATTATGCTCTTCAATGTCGAAATTGCTAACTGCAGCTAAGCAATGAGCACACCCGCGCAAACACAGGCAGCTATATCGGGAATTATAAAAAAAAAAAAAAATTAAAAGTTTTACATTTTGTAACTGCACTGGGGGTTTACAATGTGAGGGAGTGTAGTGTTGGGTATGTAGACATTTGAGCGGACTCGCTCATGTGTGTTGACATTTCACAATTCAGACACTTGCAGGGGTGTGGACCTTTGGACTGCTCAGCAGTCAGACACGCCCCCTGCCTTCCTGCATGGTCTGTGTTAGACTTGGAGTGGAGTCAGCGTGCCCTCATGAATATGCATGGCACGCTGATGTCATACCGTTCAACTGCAGTTTCCGAGTAAGACTTATTTAGTCTTACACGGAGGATTCGTGAATCCTAGGGATAGAGTTTACGTAGCTCAAGACTTAGTAGATGCTTATTTTATTAATTAATTAATTTATTTATTCTTTTGGTATCTGGGTGAGTGAGCTGGTCTGCTGACCCTTTTCAGTAACAACCTGGGAGCAAAGTTGTCGCTCATCCCTTTCTAATATAGATGACAAGCAGGCAGGCTATTTAGTTTAGATGCTTTAATATATAGAAACACATCAGGATGGATAGCAGCATCATAAAATATGAACAAACTAGTTAACAGACAGACCTTACATACATACATGCTTACATCTCAACAACTTACTACAAAATGGCAGTCTAGCTTGCACGTGCTCAGTATTTATACACATGTGCAAGCCCTTGGATAGCTTCTTAAAGGTACATACACACACATTGATCTACATTCTCCCTCTTAAAAAGATTGCCATTTGTAAAAACAACATTAGAGCTAGACATGTATTGTCATAATCATTAGAAACAAAACACAATGTTCATGTCCAAGTTGGTTCATATCTGTTACAGGGTTTAGAGATGTGACCATATCTCATAACATAACAGTCTGGACCAAATTTAGCAACAGGAACAGTCTGCGGTGCGTAATTCATATCAGGAACTTCTGAATTTATCACTGGAACTTCCTTAGGAACTGGAACACCTGACAACTCACTTTGAGATAAAGAGTCTTTCTCACAGGCTGAAATGCTTCTGATTTCACCTAAAGACTGTTCCTTGGGATTCCACAATGTATGATCTTGGCTCTGCACAAATACTCTTCACGACATTAATCCAATCATAACTTTTGGGTGTTTGCATCCTTACCACTTCTTCTCATAATGGATTGAGCGGTTTGCTGGTTTTATCGTAGTAGGACTTCTGGGTTAGGCATTTCTTCAACAGATTAGTTTTTACTGACCTGTTGTTCTTGACACATGAGCCAACAACTGACTATGGATTGGTAATGTGGTTCTGGTTTGTCTTGACAGAAGTCTCTGAGCAGGTGAACTAAGATGTTTATCACAAAGAACATTTCTGAGATTCAAGAGATTCAGGAAAACATTACTGTTGTTTTGTTTTGACTTCCCTAGTAATTGTTTTGCACTTTGAACTACACATTCTGCCAAACCATTTGACTGCAGGTACTCAGGGCTACTCATGACATAAATAAAGTCCTAGTCTTCAGCAAATCTTTTGAACTGTTGGCTTGTAAACTGTGTGCCATTGTCAGAAATAACTTTGTGTGGACTACCATGGACTGCAAAATGAAGCTTCATCTTAGTAATGACAGTACTGGATGCTAGGTTAGGAAGCAGGTCAATCTCGAACCGATTGGATTAAGAGCCTACTAACACCAAATAATGATGGCCATTCCACTCAAAGATGTCGGTGGCTACTGTTGACGAAGGTAGTTCCAGAATCTGGTTTGCTGAAGTGGTTCCTTCTGCTGATGTGGCTTTGTACTATTACACACTGAACAAGATGAAAATGCTGTCTCAATGTCTTGAGACATAGAAGGCCAAAATACTAGTCCTGTCACCCTTCTTTTGGTAGGCCACGATGCAAGATAGTAATGTACTCTGGTTGCAAGGACTTTGGAACAATTACTTTTGCACTTTTCATTATGATACCTTTGTCAGAGAAAATCTCATCTCTTTATAGAAAATAAGGCTGCACTTTTTGAGGTAAACTAGATTACTTTGACAGCCATCCTTTATCGATAAAGTGATTAAGTCTCTGTGATCTGTGACTGTGTGATCTCTCAGATCATCAAGATGTGTGGAAGAAAAAGTTCTCACTTCCATTACTTTAAAATCAAGGTTCTCATTCTCATACTGTTCTGTGGTGTTTCTGGGTGATCTAGATAAGGTATCAGCAAGATAAAGCAGTTTGCCTTTCTTGTAGACAAGATTGAAATTATACCTTTGCAATCTCAGCATCATGCATTGCAGTCTGGCTGGAGCTGAATGCATAGGTTTTCTCAAGACTAAAGGTTGGTGGTCTGTTTCGATCTGGATAGGTCTACCAAAAACATAATCATTTAACTTTGAACATGCAAACACAATTGGCAAAAGCTCTTTCTCGATCTGGGCATACTGCATTTCAGTTTGGGATAGAGTTCTCAATGCATAGGCAACAGATTGATCCTCTTGTAGAATGACTGCACCAAAATTTAATTTTAAAGCATCACAGGAAAGTGTAACTGCTTGTGAACATCATAATATCTGAGAGTTGGTGGACTTGCAATTCTCTGTTTCAGGACATCAAATGCTCTTTGGTGTTGCTCTAACCAAGACCAGCATACATCTTTATGTGTCAGTTCTATGAGTGGTGCTCATAGTTGGCTCAAGTTTGGAATGAACATGCCTAGGTAGTTGACCATGCCAAGAAAACGTTGCAGGGCTTGAACATTGTCTGGAGCTGGTATCTCGAGAATGGCTGTTTGTTTTGAAAGGACTGGTTGTAAGCCTATACTCGCAAATGAATGACCAACATAAGTAACTTCTTGTAGCCTGAATTTGCATTTGTGTGGATTCAGCTTAAGATTCACTTGACGTGCACTTTCTAGAAGTTTTCTGAGGTTTATGTCATGCTCTGGGTCATCATGATCTCCTACTAGTATGTCATCAGCTATAATAGCACAAGGATACACAGAAAATATTTGCTCCATTGCACATTGAATGATTTCATTTGCAGAATTTATTCCAAATGGCATTCTCAAAAAATTGTACCTGCCAAATGGACTACTGAAAGTAATCAGCAATGAGGATTTTTTGTCAAGCTGAATTTGCCAAAATGAACTCGTTGCATTTAAGACAGAAAAAATAGTGGCATTTGGTATCAAGGCTGCAGCTTCTTTGACTGTGAGCATTGGATGATAAGGTCTTTTTAGTGCTTCGTTTACATCTCATGGATCAATACATATTCTGATGCCATCTGAGCTTTTCTTGTGAGCTACCACCATGGAAGATACCCATTCAGTTGAAGTTTCAGCTGGACAAATCACACCTTGTTGCACAATTTTATCTAACTCAGTTTTGATTCTGTCCTGCATGGCTACTGGAACTTTGCATGCTGGCCTGATAACTGGACTGACATTTTGGTCTAACTTCATGGAGTATGCAACTGGAAGTTTGCCTAGTTTGTCTTCGAAAAGATAAGCATAGGTAGAAAAAATGTATTGGGCAAAATTAGACTAGTGGTCTTTTAAGCTAACGTGATGGACTTCCTTATTAAATGAAAGCAGTGCCATTTTCAAACTGTTTCTGAGCCCTAATAATAACTGGATATGTCTCTTGACTAAATAAAATAACAAGCCATAGCTTCTTCCAGCAGAGTAACATGAAAGCACTACTGAGCCTTCAGTTTGAATTTCTTCACCTCCATAAGCAACAAGCTTCACACACTTTGCAAAATCAAGCCTCTCACCATGACACACTCTAGCAAATACTTCTGCTGACATGACATTGCACTTGGAACCTGTGTCAACTTTGAGCTCTGTGGATTTACCATTTATCTGAACAGTACAACATACTTCATTCTTTGCCCTTAAATCTACTGCACTGACTGTTTCATGAAGCACTGGCACACCCTCAACATAAAGAGTAGGGCTGCAGCTCTTTACTTGATCAACTCTTTTCTTAAAATGTTCCCTTTTAATAAACGAATGTGGCCCTTTTGATTTACAAAACCTTTTGAAATTATTCCATTTATTGCATTTGTGGCATTACTGACCAAAAGCTAAAAATTTTTCCCTTTTAGATTCATGACTTCCATCACAATTATAACAGTTGGCAATGAAACTAGGTTGGGGACTATGCTTTGAGTTTGCTGACTCACTCTTATGCTTCACTGAGACTGTGCAAACTCTGGAATTTGCTAGAAAACTCTGGGGTTTACAAGTGAGTGCTGCAGGGACTACAGTTGCTGCCATGTGCTTGGGCCTGCTTCTTTTTTAACTACATACTGTATACTATTAACATGAGCTTTATCACTGTGCCTTCTTGTAGGTTCATAGGTTCATAGGTAGGTACTAGGCTATTGGCCCTAGGGCCCATATAAGCCTAGCTAAAAAGGTACCCTGGCTTTTGCCACCCAAGAAAATTATTTTCCTGTGCCCCTGTTGAGTAGAGTCACAGAGGTGATCCCCAGGATGAATTTCCTATTTCCCATCCAATCATCAAGATTTTTCTTGAAGAGTGCTAATGAGGAACTTTGTTTGATATAGATAGGTAGTTTGTTCCAGAGTATGGGAAGTCTCTTGGACAGGAATCTATCCCTTCAACATGTTCTGTTTATTGTGGTGACAATGTTTAGGTCCCTAGAGCATGTAGCTCGGAGGGATTGGGATTTCTTTAAGTGGAGCATGTCCAACAGCTCTGGGTTTGACATAGCTTTCTATGTTAGGCAGAGATCACCTCTGAGTAGGCGATATGCGACGGAGTAAAGCTGGAGTTTTTTGAGACGGTCTGCGTAGGGCATCTGTTTGAGGATGGTAATCCTCTTTGTGAGGTATTTCTGCGGCCTTTCCAGTTGTTGTAGATGTCTTGTGAGGTACATACCAAAAAAGGCGTTGTACTCTATAATGGGTCTAATGAGTGATGAGTAGAGGGGAACAATGACCTCTTTTTTCCTGGATGAGAAACATTTTGTGATAAGGTGTGCCACGTAGAAGGATTTCCTGACTACTGTGGTGATGTGATTATCAAAGGAGAGACTACGGTCCACCTGTGTCCCAAGGTCTCTTATCACATTTTCAGTGTTAAGTAGACTACCACCTATGTGGTAGCTCATGAGTACAGAGTTTTTAACAAAGGGGATGACAATGCACTTTTTGGCATTGAGCTTGAGGCCATGGCTTTGACACCAGGCATCTGTCTGAGTGAGGCCCTTTTGTAGGATGTCCACATCGTTAAGAGTTGTGATTATAGCTCCTAGTTTGCAGTCATCTGTGAACTTCATTAGCCAAAGACCTTCTGTGTTGGCCTGTACTTCAGAAAAGTAGATACCAAACAGGAGAGGACCAAGGACTGAACCCTGTGGTACTTCACTTGTCACTGGTCTGAAGTTGGATTTGGAGTCTGCTACATTCACAGTGTGGATTCTGTCAGTGAGCCAGTTGGCAACCCATCTTGTGACATAGGGATTTATACCTAGTTTATTGAATTTATTTATAATTCCAGAGTGGGGGATAGTGTCAAAAGCCTTAGTGAGATCTAGGTAGGCTGTGCGAACCACCTTACCCTCACCTGTGGCTTTGATGACTGCTTTAAAGAAGTCTATCAGGTTTAGGAGACTTTTTTACAAACCTAAACTAGGTGGGGTCCAGAGTTTGGAGATTACCAGTGTCTTTGTTTATAAGTTCCATGATGATACATTCCATGGCCTTGCAGACCAGGTTCATTAGGCTAATGGGGTGATATTCCCTGGGGTCCGTGGTGGCTCCCCTTTTGTGGAGTGGGATAACATTGCTGTGTGCCATTCATTGGGCACAAAGCCTGAGGTGAGGCTATGATTGAACATGGTGCTTAGATGGGGTGAGAGTTCATTCTGTTGTTCATGTAGAACGCAGCCTGGGATATTGTCAGGTCCCATGGATGCTGTGTTCTTGGCTTTAGAGAGTGTGTTTTTTACCTGTGCAGCCATGATTACAGGAACTTTGTATTCTTCCGGTATAGAGATGGGCCCTTTAGGGGGTGAGAGGGGGTAAAGTTAGCACTGAACCGATCAGCCAGGATGTTGGCAATGTCAGTTGGTTCTGTATATTTAGTGCCATTGTGCTGTAACTTAGAGCAGATCTGAGTGTTGTCATTGAGATTCTTGACATAGCTATAGAATGCTTTGTGGTTGTCTTTAGAATCAGTGGCGATTTTGTTTTTGTAACTAGTTTTGGAGGACATTATGAGGGATCTCAGCTTCTTACTGAGACTGACCAGGGAGTTCCTCCAATCATGTTATTTTACTCTTTTTTGCAACAGTTTCTTTCTTCTGTTGTAGAGTTTGTTTATGGCAGGGGATCACCAGATTGGCTTCCTTTTTTTGGAGGATAGCATCTTGGTTCTGTTAGGGATAGCACGATCCATGCACTCATGTAAGTGCTTATAAAGTGCATTTGTGTTGGAATCAGCAGTCATACCTCTATTGTCCGTCTGCATAGGTACTGTGAAGTTTGCCACTTCTGTCTTAAGAAGCGTGAAGTTGGCTTTGGAGAAATTTTTTACGGTGGTTTCCCTAATGAGGGGTGGAGGCAGGATGTGGATGTCTAGGTTGATTAGCTTGTGGTCAGATCTGACCAACAAGGAATTGACCTCTGCTGTCGAACACTGGTCGCCCATGTTGGTAATGACCAGGTCTAAGATATTGCTGCCCCTGGTGGGGGTGTGGATAAGTTAATCCAAGGCGTTGGAATTTATGAATTCCAGAAAACGTTGAGCAAAAGAGTTGGTACATGAATAGTTTTCCCAGTTAATGGTGGGGTAGTTGAAATCGCCCATTATTAGGGTGTTGGGTTGTACCCTAATATTTTACAGTGTATCAAGAAATGAGGAGTGGGAATCCTGGGGCATGATGAGGGATCTGTAGCAAGTTACAATTTGGATTGCAGTGTTGCCCAGAGTTAGTTGCACTTGGATAATTTCAGATGCATTATGCTGAGCAACTAGCCTGGAGGTGTGGATATCCTTAATGAATATGGACATGCCTCTGCCTTTAGAGTTTTGGTCCAGGTTAGGTGGCCAAAAGGTGTAGTATGAATTATAGCCTGGTAATACAGGGGTGCACTTGGGAGCCTTGAACCAGGTCTCTGTCACTGCACAGATGTCAATGTTTTCCATTTTAAGGAGTGCCTCGAGTGAATGCATTTTGAGGTTTAGACTTCTAACATTGAGTAGCATTACCCTCAGATTTTGCTTGTTTGTACCTGTTACGGTGGTGATTTTGTCATTTGAACCTTGCCTAAAAAGGCACTATAGGGGTGGCAAGAGCCTTAGCCAGTATCCGGAATCCCAAGGGCGATAGGTGCAGGCCATCTCTGGCAAAGCATTGTGGTCTTTCTATCATGTCATCCCAGGCAGACAGATACTGTATCCCCTTAGAATGACACCAGAAGCTTAGCCAATTATTGAAGTCAATCATTTTGTCCTTGTACTGTGGTATAATTCTGGGTGATGGCAGGATGCTACTCAGGGCGAGGGTCATACCTGCCTGGGCTACAAGATCGGAGAGCTCCTCCATGTCTCTTTTCATGTAGTCCAGGGAGGTACATCTCAGGTCATTCACACTAACATGGACAATGACAGAGTCATATTTGTACTTGTTGTGGATCCTGGCACCTGACAGGCAGTTGACAGTAAATTTCTCTTTCTTTAGCCTGGTGAGTGGAACATCAGTGTGCCTGGCTATAGAGTCACCTATGACTAGAGTGTTGGGTACGTTGTTATGCCTTATGGGCTGTGGTTGAGTGGCACACTGAGTTTGTGGGCTATGTGTCATTTGGGTTGTGTTGGGGGGTGGAGGTTGGTTGCGTTTCTGCTTTGGAGGTCTCTGTTTCTTGAGCAGATTTTTATTGAGAGCCTCCGTGAATGTAGGTGTGTGTTTTGTGTTGCTATGTGTGTGTTTTGGTGGTGTAGGTTTAGAGGGACTATGTGATGAGTGTGGTGTGGTGCAAGTGTTTACCTTCTCCTCTTGACTGTCTAGTGCAGTCTCGGGTGAAGAGAGCTTTGCTTCCAGTTTGGCTATATAAGTACATCTCTCACAGGTTGTAATGTTGGGTGGTAGGAGGAGAGGGTTGTCTGTGTACATGAGGCAATTGCTGTATTGCCCCAAGATGCCCAGATTCATCAGGTAGACAGGAAAAAACACCGGGAGCTGACCCTTAGACATGGCTGGATAGGTGCTTATTTATTAAGTACTAAAAACTGTTTTCCTCTAAAGAAGTGAGGAAAGTTGAGTGCTGTAGTAATTTATAGCTTATTTAGTGCTTACAACGAGTTCTGAACAAGTGCTGAGCTCAAAGAAACAGATTTGAGTGCTAAAACTAAAAAACTAAATTTGAAGAACAGACTTTATGGTGCCGGGAATAGTTTAACCCTGGCTAAGCAGTGATGCATAAAGTGTATTATTATTATTTTTTTAATATAACAGTAGCAAACTAGAGCTATTCTTATTTGTAAGCATATTTGTGTACTTTTCTGTGAGCTCGTATATCTGACAAATCTCTCTGTGAGCTCGTATATCTGAAAAATCTCAGTGGCCTTAGTCATAGTTAAATCACTGTCACAAAGTAAAACTTTCAAACATCATCATCTTTAATAGCACACACAAGTCTGTCCTTTATCAACTCATCCCTTAAATCATCATAACAGCAGGTTTTAGCTTTATTTCTCAGGTCAGTTATCTATGCTGCAAAAGTTTCACCAGGCTTTTGATCCCTTGTGTAAAATAAGTGCCTTTTATAGGTTCATAGGCAGGTACTAGGCCACTGGCCCTAGGGCCTATATAAGCTTAGCCAAACGGTACCCTGGCTTTTGCCACCCAAGAAAATTATTATCCTGTGCCCCTGTCAAGCAGAGCCACAGAAGTGATCCCCGGGGTTACACATTTCTCTGAATCTACATTTTAAGCACTCTGGGTCCTCCGGTGACAGCCTGTACAACAATATGATGGTTTTCCCCTTCTCCTGTATAGATTGCAGGTGCATACACAAATGAACATTCCCTTTCTTTAGCCTCTGACGTAGCCTTTGTATGGTCATCTTTCTCAGAAAATGCAGCCTGTATGAAAATGTACATTTGCTCAAACACTCGCCAGTTCTCAGCAATATTATTGTCAAACAGAAATGCACTGGGTTTTCAAAATCCGTCTGCCATGCCCACAAAGTATGTACAAAACACTGAAAGTATGGCCCTTGTAATTATGCACGAACAAACTGTGCTGTGAGCTTGTAATAACATTCAAATGCACAATAAACTTTTTGAACTACTGTACTTTGTGAAATATGCCCTGTAATGGCTGTATTCTGTGAAATATGCCCTGTAATGGCTGTACTTTTGCGAAATATGCCCTGTACTGGCTGTACTTTTGTGACATAGCTTTACTGTAACACTGCACAAACATGCGGACACTTTATACACGTCTGATAACTTGGATATCTTTGCTTAACATGAAAAATGCATGCTTTGCAAAAATGCAGTTGTTTGCCTTTATTTTATTCATTTTATGCAGTCTGGATTTTATTTCAAACATTTTCCGTAGTAATTTGAATATTTTTATCAATATCGTACATATCGGATTATGCAAATATCTTTTAGAATGTTATGTATGCCTCATTTCATATTTTATGAAAAAGAAATAGTGCTGAGCAAAGTTTAATACCCCAAATTAATTTCTGACCTCTTTTGCAAGTTATGCACATTTTTGGGATGATTCACTCCTTTGAATTCCACCAGTCCCAAGCAAGTGCCTTAAGTCATTTTAGCCATGCCGCCTCTAACTTCATGCCCATTTAGACATGCCACTTCTGACACCATAACCTTTAGACATGCCAGTTCTGACACCATGTCACTTGTCTCTCTCTAACATAGATGACAAGCAGGCAGGGTATTTCTTTTAGATGCTTTAATACATAGAAACATATCAGGACAGCATCATAAAATACGAATGAAGTAGTTAACAGACAGACCTTACATACATATTTGCTTACATCTCAATAGTTTTCTACAAAATGGCAGTCTAGCTTGTACATGCACAGCATTTATACACTTGTGCAAGCCCTTGGATAGCTTCTTAAAGGTACATACACACACATTGATCTACAAAAGTCAAGTACAAAAACAATAACGTAATACAAAAGCAATAACACAAGTTGAAATGAGACATTTGTATGCAGTGGAAGTCTTATTCTAAGCTGTATACTGTATAACAATGTATGCATTGATTATCTAACTCTGTAAAATACTTTTAAAGTACAACATTCTGTGCAAAGATGATAGTAGAAACTTACAACTGATTAGATTGGGATTAGAGAAGTTGCACCTAACCTGGAATTTCAAGGATGCGGAAGAATATTATATGACATAATGATATGCAGTATACATATGTCAAATTCAAATATATATATATGTATATATATATATATATATATATATATATATATATATATATATATGGGTCTACTTCATATTAATGAAAACCCATATGAACGAATCAGACATTACTGAGACGAAATTAATGAAACTGCAAAAAAAGAAACTTTAAAAACTTAAATCGCACGTAAACAAAAACTGCTCCAACCAATCCAGCAAGTTATCTTCTTGCAAAAAGCAAAGTAAAAACCTTCCGGTATACTTCCTTCGTTTTTACAGGGTGGCAAGCCCCCCTGCACCCCACATCCCCCACAAATTAAATATACCAACTCCGAGATTGCACTGTCTTACACATAAGCAGCTTATTTTCATTTATGTGAGATTTGGGTTTTTAAAGTTTCATGTTTTCCAGTTTTGTTAAATTCATCTCAGTAATGTCAGATTCATTCATACTGGTTTTCATTAATATGTAGGCCTATATATATATATATATATATATATATATATATATATATATATATATATATATATATATATATATATATATCTGTAGGAGTTTCCGTGTATACAGGAGAATAATTATTTACAGCAAATAGGTAGGAATGGAAGTAGAGTACTTGTATATAAAGTGGAATGTCATGGTTGTGCAAGAATATTATGTTTTCACCTTTACCTAGCTGAGATAATAGAATATGCCGAGACATTTAGTCAGAATATCAAAAACAAGTACACTCAGGTTACTTTTGGGAGTATGCCTTTAGAGCCTTTTTGACTTCTAAGAAGAATTGTTTTTAATGTGTAGGAAGATGGATCTAGATGGCACAATTAGTCTTTGAGAAACATCTTTTGTCAATAGCAGTTTTGAAGAGGAGATCTCACTCAGATGATAGGTGTGTTTAAGAAAGGAATTTCACTCCATCATGGGTACTTTGCATCTCAAAGGTGGGTAATAGTCTGCATTTATAATTTTGAAAAGAAGGGAACCAAGAAGGAGTATGTCTTGGTTTGGAATAAAAAGCCATTTGAATTACCAAGGAATAATGCAATGATACAGACTTTGATCTGCTGTGCGTGCAAATGCACCAGTTATTTTTTAATTGTTTGAATTTTCTGAGTATTGCATGAAGAATGGAAGCATATAATTGGAAGTCTGTAATTGAGTTTAGGAGCAAGAATATTTCTAGCAAAGGCTGTCCTAGCAGTGAGAATAAGATGGTGAGAGATACTAGAGCAGAGTTTAAGTTGGGTTAGCACTTTCTTGGTAACCAAGTCTGCGTAAATGTTAAACTTTAGGGTTGAGTCAAGAGTTAGTTCTAGATACTTTTCTTTGGTGTCATTGAGGATGACATTGTTATTGTTATCTTTCAGAAAAGTTCGTTTTAGCGAGGGAAGATTATGAGAGGTGATGACATGACATTAGTTTTATTGGGTTAAATTAAGAGTTTATAATCAGTAGACCATGCACACAATTGCAAGGAATTTTCTTTGTGCTGTATCTGAAGATCGTCAGATGTTTTATTGCCTTCTATAAGCATGATGTCATCTGCCTACATGACTTCTTTAAGACTGGGAAGGTCTAGTGTGAGGTCATTTATTAACAAACAGAAGAGCATATTGGAAATATTTCTGTGAATTTTGTGAATGAAAACAAAATTTGTAGACATGCATGCTTCACTGATGAGAGGCAGAACTGGGTGTAATTATTTGGCAGAAGTAGACTATTAAGTGAAACAGACTTGACATTTGACAAAACCCAAGATACGTGCGGAGTAAGTGAGCTTGTAAGTATTCAATTTAAAAGCATGACTGAGGATCTGGAAATAAAACAGAATAAAAGCTGTGAATTAAATTGTGCTCAGCATAATACTTAAAATTTAGACAGGAAATATAAATAATCATGACTTTCATGACTCTCACATTTTTGATGGATTTTAGAAATCATTGGCTTATTCTATCTGGTGAGAGAAAGGGGTCCGAATGGAGAGATGAAAGGGTCCGAATGGAGAAAGGATGGGGTCTGAATATAGAGATGATAAATCAGCAAACAAACGAGAGTAGTATTGCTGAAACTGAATTCATCCTCAAGTCTTGGTGAGTACCTTCACGAGGTGGACCCTGTTTTTCACAAAATCTCACCAAGACAACACTGATATATAGACTGTATTTTATATAGCATATATCATGGACAGACGTACATTTAAAAATGAAAAAGATAGCTGGGTGCACAAGACCCAGGATAAAAAAGGGATCAATCCTTGTAGGCACAATGAGGCTAGGACTGGAAAAATGACAGTGTAGAATCCTCAAGACACTAAAATATTCCTACAATGAGGCTAGGTCAGGCTCAGGGGGAGGATGGCCCTCCTGTTATAGAAGGAAGTGGTCAGTTCACAAAAACTGATAGGCAAAAAAAAGAACCATAAAGATGATAGAGTGGACTATTGAGGATAAGAAAGAAATTATGTATTGTTACTGTTATGCAAGAAGCCCAGAATTTCCAGACAGAAGATATACAAAAAGATTACGAGGGAAATTATAGGAAAGAAAAAAAAATACTTGCCCAAGAAAACTGTCAAAAGCTTCAAATGCAAATTTGTGTTCATTAAAACAACAGATCTATGAAAAACATTATATAGACCAAGAAATCTTTGGCTGTTTGGAAAAAGAAATGACTGTGGAAGTGAAAAAACATAAAGAACAAAATCTAACGATTTTCACAAAGTATAAAAAAGAAATATGAACACAGAAAAGAGAGATCTGATATGGTACAATATTATCTGAATTTATGGAATACCTGCAAAGTAAAAGATTTAGTGTAAAAAGTCTAACACAGGTTTTATCACACCATGATGGAAAAACAAGTTCCCTAAGTAAGGAGAAACAGGAGGAGCAGGAGACAACTGAATAACAAATATGGACATGGGAAAGAAAAATAGATTTAATATGGTGTAATATTTATGCAAAGGAGAAAGCAAAACGTACCAGTAGAAAAAGCGCAGCAGCAAAGATAATTGAAGAGAAATACAGGCAAAGACATCTGGATATGGAACATTTTACAATACAAAAAATAAGACAACAAAGAGGAAAAGCAGAAAAGAGGATTAGTAATGGAGAAGTTAAAGAAATAGAAACTGAGGCTATGGATTACCTGCAAAGTGAAGGATTTAGTGTAGAAAATCTAACTCTGATAACACCACAGCAGGATAGAGCAATGGTTCCCCAAATTAAGGAGAAACCATTGGGGTGGGAAACATCTGATCAGTTGCCATTTGAAGATACTTTGGAGCCTTCCATAGGAAACTAGTACAAAAGTTCAGATGGATTTGCACAGCAAGGGAAGGAATAGGAAACTGTGGCAACACTGATGCAGTCAGTGTTGTGGAGTGATAGGCCAGTGAGTTCCCAGCAATGGAAGACACAGGATGAAACTGAAGAGAATGTGGCACAGGAAGATGCTCTTGAAGTTTCTGTAGAATGCCCACAGGAAATGGAGAGCAAAGAATTTGCCCTTAGTTTAGAAAAAGTGATGGACAGACATATTAAGATCAATGAAAGAAACAGACTACAGAAAGTATAAACCCCCAAAAGTTAGAAGTTTGATAAAACAATAAAACAAATGAACACAGTAATTAGGACTGTTTGTAGAAATTCTTGTGATTTAACAGAAGTAAATAGAATATATTAGCATGCAGCTAAATTACTAACATAATTTTTACCACAAATACATAAGGCACTAAGGGAAAGGAAGGAGAGAAATCAAATGCCATTATGGAAGTAAAGAGTAGAGAACACTATAAAGCAATTAAGACAAGAAATGTTACCGTTAGAGGAGTACAGAAGAGGGAAAAGATCAACAAAAATACTCAGAAAGATAGACATGATAAAAGCAATAAGCAGTATCAGAACGGGTCTAGTTCACGTTGTTGTAAGCCGACAATATCGAATACGATATTGTCGGCACGACAATGTCGAAAGTCCAGAACATCACGCAGGTAAACAGAAATCTCCGTAAGGGGGACATTTCCATTTACCTCAATGTAGTGCAGTCTCGGAGTCGATATATTTAAGTAGGGGGGTGCAGGGGGCTTGCCCCCTGCCTACACTAGTTAGTTTTTTTTTATTGATTTTTTTTTTACGTTATTCAAAATGTTACTACTTTGATCAATAAAGTTCGACCTTTATTGATTCGATGTAGTAAAATTTAGATAATGTGATATAGATGCTATCAGAACAGGTCAGGATCAATCATGCGCTATTTCAAATAAACTAAAAATATCAACACAGGCAGAAAAATGTAGAAGATATGCAGATAAATATAAAGGAAAAGTACAAAATAAACAATTAATTGATGACCCAAAAAAGTTTTATAAAGAACTGGGAAACAAGACAAAGGGAATTGAAACACCACCAAAAAAGAAGAAATAGACACATTTGGAGAAATATCTATGAAGATACTGTGGGACATAACAACGATGCTGAATGGACAGAACAAGTAAAAGAAAGAATAAGATGTTTAAATGTACAGGGTATGAAGTGGGATGAAGTAACAGCCAGAGAAATTAAAAGCGTTAAGAAAATCTCCTAATTGGAAAACCCCATGCCCAGATGCAGTATCAAACTTCTGGCTAAAATCTTTACATGAAGATTTAGCCATGAGTAAGAATTATTTATATGCACAACCTGAACAGATACCAACCTGGATAACAACAGGAAAAACAATACTCCTCCTTAAGAGGAAACCTGCAAACAATCCTAAAAACTATAGATCAATAACTTGCCTTCTGGCAACGTATTAACTATAGACTGGAATTGATGCCGACAGAGTTTGTAGTCATTTAGAAGAAAACTCAATCATAGCAATAGAACAAAAGCGTAACAAAGGAAAGTCATATAGAACAAAGGATCATTTGTTGTTAAACCCATAGTGGAGAACTGTAAAAAGGAGAAGAATCTAAGTATGGCATGGACAGACTACAAAAAAGCATTTGACAGTATCCCACATTCATGGATAAAAGAGCACTTAATAATTTATAAGATACACTCTGCACAGATCGATTACATTACAGAGACCATGAAACAGTGACAAACCACTTTGCAGTTAAGCCATGATAAAGGACAGACTATTATTCTAAGGATAAAAATTGAAAGGGGGATATTCCAGGATGACTCTTAGTCACTGCTACTCTTTTTTGTCTTCCCCATAACCCATTAAGCTGTCTACTTAACAGATTAGGTCATGGCTACAATTTGGCTCCCAGAAAACAACAAATTGTAAAGACTTCTCATCTTCCTTTTGTGGATGATTTAAAACTGTATAGTTCATCAAATGAGGAAATGAAAGCACAACTGCAAGGGATCAACGCTTTTTCAGATGATATAAGAATGTCATTTGGTCTTGATAAATGTGCAAAAGCAACCTTTAAAGCAGGAAAGCTGCAGCGCCAGGAAAACATCAGTTTGGGACAGGAATGTGATATAAAAGAACTTGAGCAAGAGAGAGTGTATGAATATTTGGGAATTAATGCAACATCAACAATAAAACATGAACAAATGTATATAAAACTTAGTAAGGAACATCTTAGACTAAACTTAATACTGAAAACAGTGCTGACATCTAAACCAATTTGCTCTTCATGTCCTAACTTACAGTTTTGGAGTGATTGGCCCCAAAACGTGTTGGATTGGTTGGACAGAAAAACAAGAAGGATGCTTCATGCTTATCAAATGATTTATAAAAATCAACACTATATATTCCCAGTTCTGAAGGAGGTATAGGCTTCCTCGAAATTGATTACATATATAGATCTGCAATTGTAGGACTGCATCCAATCCTGCTGACCTCACAAGATCCAAACATAGTGAAAGTTTTAAAACCTGAGGAGACAACGTTAAGCTGACTTCCCTGCATAGTTTAGCAGAAGCATATCGGTGTCAAGTGGGAATGGAAATCAGACCAGAAGTAGATAAAAATCAGGCAGCAACTAAATGCGCCAGATAACAAAAGAAAGAATATAAGGTGAAGGATCAGACAAGAAGGCAAGGAATGTGGAAAATGCATACATATAGTTGCAAGTATAAAAAACTCTTGGTACAACCTCGTGTTGATCAGGATCAAATGCAGGAATAATTAAGGAGAGGTGAATTTAAACCAAGAGATGAAAGGTTACTATTGGAGGCCCAAATGAGTGAACTATATACATGTCAGTTTACAATGTCCATTGAACATGTGGGAGAAACACAGACATGTAGGTTTTGTAAAACAGAATTGGAAACAGTTGCACATATTATTGCTGGTTGTGATATACTTATGACAGAAGGACTGTATACTGAAAGGCATAATGTGACAGGACTGTTGCATTGGGGATTGTGCAAGCATTATAATATTGAAGTAGCTGAAAAACATTGGAAACATGAGCTACAAAGCATAATAGAAAATTACGAAGTTTATTTCACATGGGATCAAGAGCTACAAAGCATTATAGAAAATGACAAAGTTTATTTCACATGGGATCACCCATTACCAACAGTTCAAAAAATAGATGTGAGAAAAGCAGATATAATAGTCCATGAAAAGAAGACAAAAGTAGGATTGATCATTGAAACTGTTACACCCAATGACTACAGTGTCTTTCACACAGAGAAACACAAATTTATAAAATACCAGGATTTGCAGGTAGAAATGAGGGCAATGTGGAAGAAGGATACCCAGACAGTTGCAATAGTAGTAGGAACAATGGGTCTTATAAAAAAGAATTTACAATCCTACTTAGATATGTTACTGATACATTTAACTCCATATAAATTGCAGAAGGAATCAATACTGGGCACATTGTGGGTGCTGTGAAGAGCGCTTCTGGCTAGCATCAAAGATTGAAACAATACTAATTTCATGAACTTTAATCGTATTTTGACTTAGGAATGGTATCCATTCCCGTCATGATATTAGAAACCCAAAAGACTTGGAGAAATTTAAAAAGTGAGATAAATTTCATTCTAGTTTCACCTTGAGATAGGCATGTTCCCAGAAAATTATGCTCGAATAAGGATTTGCCCTTGCTTAAGTTTATAGCTTGAGTATGACCAGTTAAGTGTAAATATAACTGTTCCAACCCTCACAGAATCTGTTTTCCCTTAGTTTGAGATAATATCCTCTATTCTGCACCCCATAGCACATTGTCATAGTTGAACTTTTTTCTCATTCCAAGTGCCATGTGCTCATATTCTCTTCGATTACAAAAATAGCTATAGACTTTCTGATTATTTATTAATACTCAACAATCTGACCTTCTCACACAACTCTCCCTTTCTTAAGTTAGATATGCAATTTCAACCCTTTATGTGATAAAACAATAAAATGAAGAAAAGACTTTGGACTGAAACTTTTAATTTTTCTTATGACATTAGATGGGCTACTTAAGAGACTGCTATTTAGAGGATATTTGATTAGTTTGGCTTCCTGTAAGAAGAGTGATAAGAAAATCTTTAAATTAGAACACATTTCCTTGCTAGACATACACCTATAAACATTTTGACTAGTCCGAGTTTTCAGCAATGGTAGCTTTACAAAGATAATCAACATAAGTTCATGCTGCCATTCTCTCAAATTTCTATCCAGTATTATGGTTAAATATTCCAAATAGCTAAATATAAGAATAGCCATTTGTTAACAAGTTAGGCCAACTGGAGCTACAGTACCTTTTCAGGGGTGACCTTGGAGCAGTTTCTAGTTAAGTGTCACACAATAGGCAAATGAGGGAAGAGGGAATCAAACCCTGTTCCATAGGAATTACACCTAACTGTCTTAACCCTTTGTGCCAGCTGCCAGACTATTCCAAATGGGGAAGCATTTCTTCTAAATTATTATCCAGTTGTCTGAAACTTAAATACTCTAGTAAAAGAATTAGCTTAATTGCTGATACTAATTCCTCCTATTCCAAGTCAGACAAGATTTTAAATATTTTCTTTTAAATGTGCCAAGAAATATATGCTTCTTCACATTTGTATATCTTTGCCCATCACATTGATTACTTTGTGAACTCCTTTGATCCAAACATTATTTCTCCTAAGTTTATGACATACTTCAGGAACTTTTTTTCACCAGTCTAGAAGTAGAAGAAACAATAAATAAAAAAATGTCAAATCAGCTAAGGTTCCTGGCTCTAATGAATTTGTTCCCTCCTACAAAAAAATATAAGAATATTTTCTCTCTCCATCTCTCTCTGTTGTTGTAATTAAATTTGCAATTTATGAATCAAGGGTATTTACCTCAACCAGTTATAGACATTTTATTTTGAAACCTAATCCCACCCTTACACTTGGAAATGATTATAAACAAATTGTATTAATTAATGTAAATATAAAGTTAATGTTTGTGATTCCAGACAAGGAAATTGTTTCATGGCCAGTCACTAAATATTAAAATTCCAATCTGTTTTTATGGAATTGTGGCACCATCATCATGCTTGAACCAATTCTATACAAGAGCAGACATTTTGTATTTGTTTGTTTATTCTTTGTAAACCTTATTAGTCCCACTTGGCTGTTGGCCTCTTTTAGGGGACACCAGCAGTGATATTTATACTACTAGTGAAATTTGGCCAGGGCATTGAGGAACTTCCCCTACTATTTTCGAGCAGGGGACGCTTTTCGTTGTTTCATTTCCTGCTTCCATTCCAGGTGCAGTGACATCTTGGAGAAGCAGGAAGAATCATAGTAGACATACAAGGCGGTTATGGTAGCAAGGATAAGTTGTTGTTAGAGCAAAAACAACTTAGCGGTGATGTAACATCAAAGGAAAAGAGTGAGCAAGAGTGTGAGGAGAAAGCACTGGGTTTAAAGGCAGTCTAGCCTTCAGAAGTGGAAATATTAGGCAGCTCAGAGTTCTTGAATGCAGGTGAGCCTTCAGGAAACATAATTTTGTTCAGCAAGAAGGAAGAAAAGGTTGTTTATGAAAGGCTGTAGGTAGTCGAGCCTTCACAAGATTATGAACCAATATTCCAGCGGAGGTTACTCAAGGGTTAGAGTGAAAGCTAGAATGGATGTATTATTACAACCCTCCATTCAGGAGGGTTTCAGGATGTTTTATTATAGGATTTGATGTTGTAGAGTGAGCCACAGAGTGAGAAAGCTGTTTTGGGTCAGATATAATGGACAGGAAGAAGCAGAAGAAGTAATGAAGGAGAAAAAGAAGTCATATATGAACAAGGTAAAGGCATAAGAAAGGAAAGAAGAAGAAGAAAAAAACACAGCTGGGTAACAGCATTTATTCATATTAATAAAGACATGTTTTGTGACATATTTGAATCAGAACAATGTATAGAGAAGTTTTGGGGAGAATATCAGTTAAAGAAATACAGTAACCTATACAATGTATATGTTTTCCAAGTATTTAATAGAGAAATTAAAAAGAAAAAAAAATGTTCAGTTCTGAACTGAAATTGAGAAAGAGACACTAAAAGAATATTTAAAGACTATATCTACACATGTGATGGATATTACTAAAATTTATGACAATAGAGGTTTGTGGACTGGGCCTAGAAATGTAGTACTGTATTAAAAAAAAGGAAAAGATTGTGCACATCCCAAGCATGATAAATGTAAATGGGAATAAAGGTACAGTGAAATACCTGGGGCAGCAAAAAAACGTGTTTTATTATGGAAAAAGTGACCATTTAATTAATAGTTGTGATAAAAGGAAATGTTATATATGTGGCAAAGTGGGTCATGATGTAAAAAGATGTGAACTGAAATGTTTTAAATGTGAAAAAATAGGCCATTTATGGATAGATTGTAAGGAAAGTACATAACATAAAAAGAAATCAAGCAACGAACAAGACATTGAGCAAGAAATAGGACAAGAGCAAGAAAAATTGCAAGATAAATAATAGAAAATACTGAGACAGAAGAAGAAACATAGTAAAAGGAAAAAAAGAAAAAAAAGAAATGAAGAAATGTAAAAAAATAAGTTAAGAAGAGATTAATTGGAGACTAGTAAAAGGAAGAAAACAATCCACTGAGAAAAAGGTAACAGGAAATGAAAATTAATCGGTTCAGGTGTGAAAGAAAATAAGAAAGGGAAAGGATAAGAAGATGGAGTAGAAATAAGAATATAAGAAAAATAAAATAAATAAATACATGTAGAGCTGAGGAGTTTAGCAATTAATGTTACTATTAAAAAAACATAAAATGAAGAATACGGGTACTGGAATGATATGCAACACTTGACATGGACATAGTTAGTTTAGAAGATATAAGAATATTAACAGAAGAAGAGAGATTACTAACAGGAAAAGTTATGGGGGTTGTGATTATTTGCAATACAGGAAAAGAAATGTATTCAGGCATAGGAATACTATGAAAAAAATCAGTAAACATTTTGGATTTTACCTTAGTTATAATGGGTAGAGTAACAATAGTAAGTTTTAAATGGAAGGGTCCATTTTATAAAATTATAGCAATCTATGCATATGTGACAAAGAAAGGAAGAGAGGATATGTTCAAGAAAATTCTATATTGCATAAGTATGGACATGGACTTGGTATTAGTAGGTGATTTGAACTGTGGCTTAAGAAGAAAAAAGGGGTGTGATGTAAAACAATGTTAGAAATGATTATAAGTGGAAAGTTATATATTTGGAACAACAAACATTGGACATATAAAACAAGTAATTTAAGTTCAGAGACAGATCATTTTATTATTTTTGAAAGTTTAAAAATAATACAAGAAGATAAAACGTAAAGGATTTTCAGATCATTTGGTAATTTGGATAGAGATTTAAGAAAGAAATAGATATATACAAATAGGTAAAGGTATTAAGAGAGCAAATGAAAAAGTTAGATAAAGAAGATGTAGACATGATCAGGCAATGTGTAGAAAGATCATGGGGGAATGGAAGAATTCTATAAGAACTGGATGTCATGGTGGATACGTTTTAAAGATAAATATGAAAAGGTTATGTGGAATGGAAAGGTATAAAAAAGAAAAGAGGGAAATAAAAATATAAAGAAGTAAGCAAATTTGTGTTTGAAGATTTTGTAAAAAACAAGAAAGATTTTTTTGATAGAGAGAAAGAAATATATGAGATGAATGAAGAGAATATCAAAAAGCATTTATTTCAACTAAGGTATTTTCTACAAGGAATAAAAGAAAAGGTGGCACCTTACTAGAGTAGTATAGTAGAAGAAAATAAAAGGATAATAAGAGAAATAAGAAATGAAAAAGGAGAAAGTATGAGAATCCACAAAAGAACCACTGGCCACAGCGACTGAATTCCAAGCATTTTTTGTCAACCAAATAGCGGTCTACACCAACAGGTTAAGAGCTTTCATCCAAACACTATTAGGACTTCCTCAGTTCTGATTTATGTAATTTAGACACATTTATATTGAATTGTTTACAATATGTTGGTTCTAAACAACATTAATTTTCACTGATTTTAATATATGATTTTAACAGGTTTTTATATTAATTCCTGAACCTTATAGGTGAGAGTAGATTGACTAATTTTGGTTGGTCCAATAGCATTTTGTTCTTGAATGTGCTTTACTATTTAAATGAAGTGTGGGCATTTTATTCTGTATCTGATGAAGTTTTTTCTAATGAAAAGACCAAGTAATACAAGCAGCTTTAATTTTGTGTGTGGAAAACAGACTGAATAAATTTCTTCCAGTGACTTGGTCTCTCATTTGGTGGCTCTGAGTGAATTGCGGTTTGGTTCACAGTCTAAACTTCACTACCATCCTTTTTTATGGTTATTCCTAATGACATTAGGCAGAGCCCTTCCCTGGCCCTCTTCAAATGCAATTTGGATCAATAGATTGGGAATCACAAATTCACACATGGGGTAGTGCCTATGCCCATTATGGACAGAGACAATCTGTAAAATACTCAATGCATGGCACAAATCCATGCCATTTTTCTTGCTCCTATGGGCCATATATTGAGTAAAATTGGGTTGCATTCACTAGGCTTCTTAGGGCTCTTGAGTCGTTAGCCTAGTAATCTTAATTGAACTATGAATCTCTTCATAAAGCATAAGCAAGACTAAAAAAGTCTATAACTGAGTTCACAGTACTGTGATCTATAAATTCAGAAAAAAACAGACAGATTGAAGCATAAAGCTCATATATTTAGCAGACATTATTTGCAACAATGTAAAGAAACCTTGCTAGAGAAAATGTGGTGCTGGTGTGAATTATCTCACAAATGCAGGTATCAAATGAAAAAAACAAGAGTCAAATTAGCACTTTCGTTCCTTTAGGGCATATGTTTATCCTGGGTTAAACAAAACTATTTCTATAAAAAGTTTATTAAAATATAAATATGTATAATATGTTTCGTTATTGTTTTATGTTGTAATTGATAGTTATGGATTTATGATAATTTATTCAAGTCTGTAAAAAAATTTTTAATAGATTTTAATGAGTGGATTTGAGGCATGGGCACTTTAATTTGTTTCTATTTTCTAGAGTATGATGTCATCATTTAGCAGAGTATTTAACTGTGGAAATGAATAGTAATGTATTTCTGAAGAAGTTCTGGAAGTAAAGGAACAAAAGCGCTAATCTGACTCTTGTGTTTATTACTTTAGCTGTGGATACTAGTGCTTTAAGTTTTTGAGTTCATTAGTGCCTTTGGTGTATTTTTTGAAGGTATCAGATGATAAGCTGGAACAACAAATAATTCATACAAGAGAAGACATGCAATTGTTATGAGGTGCTTGCATGAATGATTGGCCATGGAGTGTTAATTTAGTACAGTTTCCCATAACATGATAAGCTTTTGTGTCCCAGCCTTAATGTCCAGAGGAGATAAGATTACTATTTTTACTGAACTCCGTGATGTTATACAAATTTCATGAATCACATCTTGGAATATCTAAGTGCAAGTAAATAGCATATGATGTTTTTTACTGGTCTACATTTTATTTGAGCAGACTAAGCAAAAAGTTCAGTGATTTGATATTTGTAGCACATTCAGAAATCGCAATTAGAAAGACAAAATGCCACCACATGAAATATTATGTCTTCTTTGTATGAAAGTTGATTTGTTTCAGTATAAAAGATCCACTACCTTCTCTATTATGGCCATTATTTGAAGTAGCCAGAAGTACAGGTGGTTTAAACCACAAGTCTTAGTGCGTCTGCAATCCTGAAATGCATGTTTGATAGACATGATATATGATCTGAAGAAATATCAAATAATGATCCTAAATAGGTAAGCCAAGAATTTCAAACTTTTATAGAAAAATGAAGTTTAAGCATATTACATTAAGACCCAGATCTCGACAAGTCCATGAACAAGTAGAATAGATGAATCTTGATATAAACAATTTTATGAGAAAGTGTGAGGATTTTGAAAGCTCAAATTACCACCTTTCAGTTCTGCAGTACAGAAACATACTTATGCAGTCTGTAGGACTTTCACCAAAATAACTGCCGATGGGTAGATGTCTGTATGCTACGCTACTTGCATCATATTCTTTGTTAGTTTTGGAAAATGAATGCTACTGAGTTATTGAAGGAAAGAAAGTGTACACTGAAATATTGTTACAACAGAGAAATTAACTCTCAGAATTGTAAAATCAATACATATTGTGTTCTTAATGCACAATGAAGTAGTCCTCCTGTGACAATCAGATGCAAACTGGAAAGTCCACTTATTCAAGTATATAGAATGAACAGAAAACAAACAAATTGATCAAGGTAAAGCTAATTTATTCTTTTAAGTGTTAAGCAGTCACAAGTGCTACCTCAAAATACTGAGCTAGATAAAACACTTTTCTCGGTCTGAATATGCTTCCCAGAGTACTTTTAAAAGTCATTGTCAAAATATGACCAATGAAGTAATACAGAATGATCTTGTTACATACACAACAAACTGCTACTGGCAGCAGTGCTGTGATAAAGGATCAAGCTGTTTCATATCAGTACCGAAGGTCTGGAAGATGGATTAAGAAACAGGTCCTTTACAGTGGCTGTACACAATGCATATAGACTCTTGGAATGTTGGACTCTAAGAATGTTGGACTATTTTTTTGAACAGTATATATATATATATATATATATATATATATATATATGTATGAAGATCCTTGCTGTTTCAGTATAGTATTGTACATCTCGTGACAGACACAATGCAGTTACTGTTATGTGAAATCAATGTATTTAAATGAGAATCTGCATATATTCATTGCATCTTTTTTCTTTTAAAGTAAGAGGATGTAACATAGGTAATCATATGTGTTATGTGTTTATAACATATGTGGTAAAAATGCAGTCTGTTTGAATAGATGTCATTCAAATCCAGTGAGTGAATAACATGTACATCAAATGGGCTTGCTGTAGCAGAATGCTAACAGCAGGTAGATTGGACAATACTAGGGTAGTGTGTTTTACATTTTCCCAGTATTGTGTGATCTCCAACTTAGCATACATATTTAGCAAAGATGTGGGGGTTGCAGGGGACTTACCCCCATGCAAAAAATTAGTTTAACTTAGATTTAGGGTAGTTTTCTGTCATTCTATCTTCTGAAACTTTGTCCTTGAAAAGATGGAGGCTGCATTATATTTAGTTTGGTGGGTTGTTTACAACCCACTATATATATACTGGGTTTACTTCAGAAGATCGACAGACCATTTGATCGACATTCATTTGGTCGACAGCCCATTTGGTTGACAACCAGTATTCAAGGCATTTAACAGGGATTTGCCCACTCCCTAATGTTGTGCGACCCTGGAGTTGATATATATATAGTTGAAGGGGTGTGGGAGTCTTTTTCACAGGCTATGTGCTGTGGTATAGGCTCAGACACCAGTCTCAAATGTTTCCGAATCTACCTAAAAATTGATCTTTCTGATTCCACAACGTACGATCTCAGCACTGGACCAATATTCTTCATGACATCAATCCAATTACAACCTTTGGATGTTTGCATCCTTACCACTTCTCCCTCTCGTAATGGATTGAGCGGTTTACTGGTCTTATCATAGTAGGACTTCTGGGTTAGGTGTTTATTCAACAGATTGGCTTTTACTGATCTGTTGTTCTTGACACATGGGACCAACAATTGAGTACTGATCTGATTGGCAATGTGGTTCTGGTTTGTCTTGATAGAAGTCTCTGAGCAGGTGAACCAAGATGTTTATCATGAGGAACATTTCTCAGATTCAAGAGATTCAGGAAAACATCAGTATTATCTCATTTTGACTTCTGAAGTAACTGTTTTGCACTTTGAACTAGAATGTGCAATTCTGCCAAAACATTTGACTGCAGGTACTCTGGCCTACTTGTGACACGAGTCAAGTCCCATTCTTTGGCAAATATTTTAAACTGTTGGCTTGTAAACTGCATGCCATTGTCAGAGATAACTTTGTGTGGACTACCATGTACTGCAAAATGACGCTTCATCTTAGTAATGACTGTACTGGATGCTAGGTTAGGAAGTAAGTCAGTCTCAAACCAACTGGAGTAAGAGTCTACTAACACCAAATAATGTTGACCATTCACTCAAAGATATCTGTGGCTACTGTCAAACAAGGTAGTTCCAGAATCTGGTTAAGCTGAAGTGGTTCCTTCTGTTGATGTGGCTTTGTACTATTACACACGGAACAAGATAAAAGTGCTCTCTTCATGTCTTGTGACATAGAAGGCCAAAACAGTAGTCCTCTTGCCCTAGTTTTGGTAAATTCAGTACCTGGGTGACCATGATGCAAGATAGTAATGTACTCTGGTTGCAAGGACTTTGGGACATTATGATACCTTTGTCAGACAAAATCTCATCTCTGTATGGAAAATAAGGTTGCACTTCTTGAGGTAATCTAAATTGCTTTAACAGTCATTCTTGATTGATAAAGTGGTTGAGTCTTTGTAAAACTGGATCTGTGGTTGTGTGATCTCTCAACTCATCAAGACATGTGGAAGAAAAATTTCTGACATCCATGACTTCTAAGTCAAAGTTCTCATTCTTGTGCTGTTCTGTGCTATTTCTGTGTGATCCAGATAATGTATCAGCAAGATGAAGATGTTTGCCTTTCTTGTAGACAAGACAAGATTGAAAATGTACTTTTTCAATACCAGCATCATACATTGCAGTCTGGCTGGAGCTGAATTCATAGGCTTTCTCAAGATAGTGACTAAAGTTTGGTGGTCTGTTTCAATCCAGATAGGTCTGCCATAAACATAATCATGGAACTTCGAACATGCAAACATAATTGGCAAAAGCTTTTTCTCGATCTGGGCATACTGCATCTCAGTTTGGGTAAGAGTTCTCAATGCATAGGCAACAAGTTGATCCTCTTGTAGAATGACTGCAGCAAGGCCAAATTTTGAAGCATCACAGGAAAGTATATCTGGCTTGTGAACATCATAGTATCTGAGAGTTGATGGACTGGAAATTATCTGTTTCAGCACATCAAATGCTCTTTGGTTTTGTTCTAACCAAGGCCAGGATACACGTTCACATGTCAGCTCTATGAGTGGTGCTGAAAGCTGGCTCAAGTCCGGAATAAACTTGCCTAGGTAGTTAACCATGCCAAGAAAATGTTGCAGGGCTTGAACATTGTTTGGAGCTGGCATCTCGAGAATGGTTGTTTGTTTTGAAGGGTCTGATCATATATCTGTACTTGTAAATAGGTGACCAATGTAAGTAACTTCTTGTAACCAGAATTTGCATTTGTGTGGATTGAGCTTAAGATTCACTTGACATACCATTTCTAGAACTTTTTGAGGTTTCTGTCATGTTCTGCTTCATCACAATCTCCTACTAGTATGTAGTATGTACCTTATTAATTTGTCTATATTAGAAACAACCAATCAATCAATATTCTTATGATAGCACAAGGATACCCAGAAACAGTTCACTCCATTGCACATTGAAAGACTTCACTTGCAGAATTTGTCCCAAATGGCATTCTCAAAAATCTGTACCTGCCAAATGGTGTACTGGAAGTAGTGAGCAATGAGGATTTTTTGTCAAGCTGAATTTGCCAAAATGAACTCTTTGCATTTAAGACAGAAAAAAATAGTGGCATTTGGCATTAACGCTGCAACTTCTTCGACTGTGTGCATCAGATGATGAGTTTTTTTTAGCGTTTTGTGCAAATCTTGTAAGTCAGTATTTATTCTAATGTCATTTGAGCTTTTCTTATAAGCTACCACCATGGAAGATACCCATTCTGTTGGAGTTTCATCTGGACAAATCACACCTTGTCGCGCCATTTTATCTAATCTGGCTTTGATTCTGTCCTGCATGGCTGTTGGAAATTTGCATGCTAGCCTGATAAGTGGACTGATCTCTCGGTCTAACCTCATGGAAGTTTGCCTAGTTTGTCCTGAAAAGATCAGCATAGATGTGCTGGGCAAAATTAAAATAGTGGTCTTTTAAGCTAACATGGTGGAGTTCCTTGTTAAATGAAAGCAGTCCCATTTTCAAACTGTCTCTGAGCCCTAATAATGACTGGATTTGCCTCTTGACCACATAAAATAATAAGTTGTAGCTTCTTCCAGCAGAGTAACATGAAAGCAGTACTGAGCCTTCTGTTTGAGAATTTCTTCACCTCCATAAGCAACAAGCTTTATACACCTTCACCATTACACACTCACACAAATGTTTCTGCAGACATAACATTGCCCTTAGAACCTGTGTCATCTTTGAGTTCTGTGGGTTTGCCATTTATCCAAACAGTACAAAATATTTCATTCTTTGCCCTTAAATCTACTGCATTGATCGTTTCATGAAACATTGACACACCGTCAACATAAAGAGTAGAACTGCCACTGTCTAACTGATCGACTTGTTTCTTAAATGTTCACTTTTAGTAAAAGAATGTGGGCATTTTGATTTACAAAACCTTTTGAAATGATTGTATTTATTACATTTGTGGCATTGCTAATCAAAAGCTAATCATTTTCCCTTTTTAGATTCATGACTTCCACTTCAATTACGACATTTGGCAATGAAACTAGATTGGGACCCACGTTTGAGTTTGCTGACTCACTCTTATGTTTCATTGAGATTGTGCAACTTCCAGAGTTCGCCTTAGAACTTGATAGAAAGTTCTAGGGTTTACCAGTGAGACCTGCAGGGGTTACAGCTGCTGACATGTGCTTGGGCTTGTTTCTTTTAACCACATGCTGCATGTTATCAACATGAACTTTATCACTGTGCCTTCTAGAGCTATTCTCATTTGTAAGCATATTTGTGTGCTTTTTTGCGAGTTCATATATCTGACAAATCTCAATGGCCTTATTCAAAGTTAAATCATGAATCAAAATCTTTCTCTCAGCATCTTATTTTATGCCACACACAAGTGTGTCCTTTATCAACTCATGCCTTAAGTCACTGAATCTGCACATTTTAGCTTTATTTCTCGGGTCAGTTATATATACTGCAAAAGTTTCACTGGACTGTTGATCCCTTGTATAAAATAAGTGCCTTTCCATTGTAACATTTGTCTGGGGTTAAACATTTCTCTAAATTTATGTTTCAAGCACTCTGAGTCCTCCTTTGACTCAGCCGGTACAACAATATGATGGTTTTCCCCCTCTAATGTATAGATACACAACTGAGCATTGCCTTTCTATGGCTCCTGACCCAGCTAAATTAAGTAGAATAAATGCCTATGTATAGTCATCTTTATCAGAAAATGCAGCCTATATGAAAATGTTATACTCTTGGTCAAACACTTTCCAATTCTCAGCAATATTACTGTCAAACACAAGTGCACTGGGTGTTTGAAATCCATCTGTCATGCCCACAAAGTATACAGAAACACACTGAAAATATGGGTCTTGTAATTATGTACAAACAAACAGTTCTGTGAGCTTGTAACAACATTGAAATGCACAATAAATTCTTTGAAATACTTTACTTTGCAAAATATGCTCTGTAATGGCTGTATTCTAAGAAATAACTTTACTGTAACAATGCACAAACATGCAAACATTTTATACACTCCTGATAACTCAGTTATTTTTGCTTAATATGAAAAATACACATGTTTTGTGAAAATGTGATAATTTCCCTTTATTTTACTCATGTTATACAATTCGGACTTTATTTCAAACATTCTCCATAGTAATTTGAATATTTTAATTAATATCATACATATTGGTTTATGCAAATATCATTTAGAACATTCCGCATGCCTCGTTTCATATTATGTGAAAAGAAATAGTGCTGAGCAAGTTTTAATACCTGAAAGTTGTTTCTGATCTGTTTTGCAAAGTTTGCACATTTTTGGGATGATCCACGCATGTATATTCCACAAGCATCTAAACAAGTGCCTTAAGTCATTTTAGCCTAGCTGCTTCTAGCTTCATGCCCCTTGGATGTACTGTTTCTTACTCCATGCTCTTTTGATATACTTCTTCTGACACCATGTCATTTTAGACATGCCACTTCTGGCACCATTTCACTTGTTTGTCTCTAATACATATAACAAGAAGGTCTGGGGTTTTGTTCAGATGCTTTAATACATACAAACACATCAGGATGGATCACAGCACTCAACTGTCTGAATTTCCTGGGAACACCCATTTTTAAATTAAAATACAGCCCCATCCCCGTCTGCCCAATTTACCTGTTAAAATTCCTGTATTTTTCAAATTCTGCAGCAAAAAGAGGTCTGCTTTTGGCTTATGACAAATTTAGCCAATCAGAACTTCTCTTTGCCGCATCTAATAAGTATGCTACCAGATGGCTTCCTGTTTTGCTACTGACTGCTTGTAGCAAGTTCCTGTTTATTGCCTCTGGACTGGTTAATGTATGGCAGCGGCCCTGAGAAACATGTTTTTCTCTATTAGGTCTGCTTTCACCACACATTAACATGTGTAGGAAGAACAATAGTTTGTTCGTCACACTGAAGCAAGTTTGTAGACTTGCGACTGCTTCTGTCCAACATGGAGAGCCCTAAGCCGAAGAAAGAAGATTTGGGTGCACATAACGGAGACTGCCTCTGTTCGCCTGCTGTGATCATCACTGAAAAAAGAGAAAGAGCATGGAACGAGGACGTTTTGTTATATATTGCCTGGACAACTTATCCACTCACAAGAGGTCTGAGGTTGTTCATTGTTGGAGCTACCGATTTTTTTTTTTTTTTTTTGCCTGGTCCTATGGTTGGTTTGTTAATGTTGCTTATTCTTTGTAGACAAGATCAATGATGAGAAACCACTGATTCCCAGGTGAGTCTTTTTTTTTATCACTGCAGGCAGCGGTCAGATACGGAAGATGACTTTTTAAGGCCCTTACCATAGCTAGCTGAGAAAGATAGAGATAAGTTGTTAGCTGCACTTTCAGTTTAATATAAAGTTAGTCAAATACGTGCATAATGAAATGCAAAAGTCTCTGTGAAAGGGAGTCTAGCCGTTGAAATTCACTTGTATATCAATATAACAGCTGCTGAGCACAGTATTGTATGGATATACAGTATGTTGATGCTAATGCAAGATCTGTTGTCCTGTCAACTTTGTAAGCTTGTTGCTAATGTAAAAGCTTATGAGAGCAATATTTAGAAGCTATCCCTGACAAAGTGATATTACATCCCCCCCCCTCTCATTATGTTGGGCTTTGCCCAGAGTTCTTGAGCAAAGTTGTTGAGAGATCACTTATTATTTTTTATTATTATTGTGTCAAATAATGACATTTCTATTGTTGATGCTGGGATTGCAGTCACTAATAAATGCAAGTACCATAGTTCATATCTTTAAGAATGTGAATGTTGATAAATGCAAAATCTCAACTTTCTAAGCTTGTTGCTAATGTAAAACCTGTTATCTACCAACTGATACATTTGACAGCAATATTTATAAACAGTCACTGATTCTAGTCCTTTACCCCTCCATTATTTTTTGGCTTTACTTAGAATTCCACAGCATCAGATACAGAAATTGACTTTTCTTGCCAAGGTGATCAAGTTAAATAGCAGTTTTACTCTGGCATTTTGCATCTAACTATGGGGAAATGTCATGGGTAGACCTGTAGTCAATAGTCTATGTACAGTGGGCTATTTAATGTAAATTATTTTTTGTATATTGCTTCTATATTAAATATTTGTCTTCTGCAAAAAGCTCCTGTCTTCATAAAAAATGGAACTGTTGAGGTGTGAGGGTGGTGTGGGACATATATTACCTGAATTTTATTAAGCCATCTGAAAATATGAACATTTCTGTATTATGAGCTTGTGTGTATATTACTTTATTTTAATAAAAAGTTCTCAAATAAAGCCCTGTCTTTGTGTAATTGAATGTGTGTGGGCATGTGCAACACAGCTTGCGTGGGCGTGTGCATTATTGTGCTCATTTGATTATGCATATCTTATGCTAATTAGGTGTTCCTGATTTTAAGGTCCTTTGTCCCTGATTCCCTCATCTGGAGGTTGAGAGGTATAGGATGTATAGAAGCATCATTAAATATGAACAAACTAGTTAACAGACAGACCTCACATGCATACATGCTTACATCTCAACAGCTAACTACAAAATGGCAGTCAGACTTGCACATGCTCAGTATTTATACACTTGTGCAAGCCCTTGAATAGTTTCTTAAAAGTATATACACACATATTGATCTACAGGTAGCTTAAAATCAGTAGGTTTAAAAAGCAGACCAATGAAGGGGAGGGTGGTTAGGAAAAATTAACAGGGAATCACCAACAGTGCTTTAATTTATGCAGGCTTGAAATCTTTTTCAGATAAAGACAAAGGACAATACAAAGCAAAACCTACCTACTGAGATGACATAGCAAGACAGATGAGCACCATTGATACAGGCAAGATGCACAGTCCCCTTATTTCAATGTAAGTTTACAAAATAAAAAAAAAACATGTAATTTAGCAAAGGAACGCTATACTGATGATACTGAGCTGTAATAACTATGGCAGTATTTCCCCATCTAGGTTATACATGTCCTCAGGTAGTACTCAGACAAACTGCCTTTGACTGGGAGGAAACTGAATACAGTTAGTGTATGCTATACATGAATGATCATTAATCTGACATCTGCTGCAGCCTAATTAATTTGTCTGTATTAGAAACAACCAATCAATCAATATTCTTACATCTTCTGGGTTTATGCCAGCTGTTACATACTCAGCTGCATTAAACAGCCTAAATGTTTAATGGATTAGTTATCCTATTCCCATCTTGTATTGTTAATACTAATCATTTAACATTATTTCATGTCTGCTGTCTAAGCTGTAATAGTTATTCAGCCCTGTATCAATTAATTGTAATGGAAATAAATTCTATATATCCTTATATTTTTATTAATTTAATATTTTATCAGAAGATATTCATGAGAAAATGCAGTTAGATGTGCCGTACTATGATAACTTCTCATCAACAGAAAAGTGACACTTTTTATATGAAAATTAGGGTCTAATAAAGCCTTTGTCAAAGAATAAATTAAATCAGCATTTTCTTCCTTTGATGAAAAAAATCAGCTTTGCTGTTAAGCACTGAGCATTCAGATATAGTCACAGTTGCTATTATTAAATTCAAGTGGAGCAGCAACTGAATGAACCTTTGCCTGACAGTGACAATAGTAGCAGTTATGCTTTCAGAAAAAAATCACTCTTAATAGACTAGTGCATTTTTTATTTATTTATTGGTGTGTTTGTGTAACCAGGCAAACAAACTAGACTGATTCAGCATAGACTAGTTTTATTGATAAACAGGTCCAAAGACATTCAAATGATAACTACAATGGATCAAATGAGACGAACTAGTTAAAAGTGCAGTTAATATGAAAATAATGAGATTGTCAAGTATTTAGTAAACAGAGTTAATAGTAACTACAAATAAAGTGATAGAAGAAGCAAACAGTGGCTAATAAACAGTGCTTTGATATCAGTAGAAATTACAACCTAAGGGAGGAAACATGAAGGCACTGTGACATGTACACTTCAACATCCACCTGGTCCTACAACTAATTTGAATTCTAATAATGCAGTCTGTGGAAGAGGCATATGCTAACTAGCCATGTGCTCTCTCCCACTGAACCTCCAGGAAGGTGTCTACACTGTCAGTTATTCAAGAAATCACTTGGCCATATAGATCAGCATGGCCAGCCCCACCACGCTGTGGTATTGAACACTGTGAAAAGGCCATGCTCAGCTACCTACCGTGATTGTGATATGGGGTTCAGGGGATGGGGGAACCACTGGAGAGAAGAGATAATGCATCTGTGAAGTGTTTCACTGCACCAGCATCAGTACTGGGCCCAAGGGTGAGGGGAATCACTAGCCATTGGGGATACTTTGAACTAAACTACCTTCACAGCCCTGAGATCCCTACAGGGACTGGTTCATATGGGAAAATTACTCACTACCAAGGATACTTTGAACTAAAGTGCCTTCATGGCATAGATATCACTATGGGGACAGGAGGTAGAGGGAATCACTAGCCACCTGAGATACTTTGAATTTAAGTTGGTTCCATACATCTCAACCTCTTAGTGCAAAGAATCTGGACAAAGTCCTACAGAATGGGGGGGGGGACAAAGTCCCACAAATAGGGACATATTTTAAATATTGCTCTTATAAACTTAGAAAGTTGCTAGAGTGACAGTATTTGTTTTAACATGCAGTCTCTGAAGGATCTGAATGTCTGAAACTCAAATATATGTCATTATATAATTACTTCAGTCCTCCGATCATTCCAGTGATTTGCCAGAAAACTACAAATTCTATGAGGAACAGACCAAAAATATGAGCCAAAAAATCTGGATATTCTGTGAAAATCTGGACAGTTGAGAGGTATGTTCTGGACATCACAACAGGGATCAGGGTGTAGCAGAATTGCTAGACACCAGGGATTCTACAAATGTACCATGTAAACATTTAAACTATTATGGTGATTGAAGAAGTGGGAGAACTACTGGAGGGAAGACAAGTCAGGGGAACAAGTACAGGGAGTTTGGTGTGTGTGTGTGTGTGTGTGTGTGTGTGTGTTTAAATGTGCACTTGTGTGTGTGGGAGAGTGTCTGTGGGGGAATGCCAGTGCCTACACAAGCAGCAGTTTACTACCACATTGTTTAGATCAGCAGTAGTAAATGTGATTCAGATGCGGTCTTACCTTATCATGGCTAACATGTCTGTGAATTGCAAAATTAGCTTGTTGTGAGATTAGCGCCTTTAGGCCCATCACTGAATTCCTAGACTAGACAAAAGTTTGACATGTCATGCTTTGAGTATAAGAAGTTGCCTTAACTGACAATAAAAGCTCATTCCTTATTAATTAATTCATTCATGCATTTGTTTTTTCTTTCAGTGATTACTTGCTTTATCCAATTCTGAATCTTTAATCTAGTTTATTTAAAATAATTATAATAAAACACATACCTGTTTCAAAAACCTGAAAATGTAATGTCAGATTCTAATGGAATATGTTCTCCTTAGTTTGCTGTAAACTACAACACACAAAGATCAAAGAAATAATATCCACAGGCTTTCAAACATTACTTTCTATCTTTCCCCACTATTCTCAAACTTTCTAATACAAATACCATGCAACCTTTTTTATCTAAGTAACTTTAATAATAACATTAAATTTACCTAGTCATTATTGTCGTCAGCCACTTTTTCCATTTTTGTAGACGGTCAATATTAGTCAATGTGAACAATCTACCTATAGTCAGTGTTTACACCACTGGGTATATAGCCCTGACAACCACTCAAGCCTAATTTATTTTTCTCCTCCAAACGTACATTTTCTATTTTACACATGCACCGCACAATCACTGTGAAAGCACAGTCCAACTAAGATGGGTTTCGAGTACTATTACCACTAGCACTGTTCTAGTTAGCAAGATACCCTTTAATGCAACAAATGAAAGCACTTTACACATTAGAAATGAAATGCTTTCTTAAGGTGGACAACACAGGATATGCGATACAGAAGGAGAAGCAGTCTTAAGGTGGACTAAACAGGATATACAATACTGGAAGATAAACAGTCTTAAGGTAAACAAGGCATTCAGAGCAGAAGGAAAAGAAACAAATCCTCATTTAAACTCTCTTTTTTCACAGTGCCTCTTCACAATGCAAGCAGTGAAACAGATTTTACAGGACCCAAGTCAGTATGTCCAGAATGTCATTAAATGTAGAGGGTGTTGACATGTTCTTCCTCCTACTTCTGTTCCAGTCAGCAAGCTGACATGAAAAGCAGAAAATAAACCTAAACTGTTAATGGAAGCAAATGTGTAATATTACAGAAATGAAAGGCAATATAAAACTTGCTAATATGGGTTGTAGCATTTATTTCAGCCTAGTTTAATGGCTAACATAGTTCACTCACAGTAAAAGTGCTGACTATGATGATATAAGAATATAATCGAAAACAGACACTTGCTGCTAAATTTAAACTGGCTTAAGTGCTTCCATTCCAGGCACATATCAGTCTGCAATCAAGCCTTCAATTACACCAAACAAACATAAATTCAATGGATGAAAATGTTTTTTCAATTTGAATAAAATGCAGTGTGGTACTGTAGCATGGTCATTGTACATAGCAGAGCAAAGAAAAAAATGTTCACCTAGCCTGACTTTTTTTTCATTTGTTTGCCTCACAAAGCCCACTTATTATAAAAATCACTTTGTCACACTGAGCATAACTTATTTCCTACAATGAGAATGTCAATATTCAAAATAATTATTAAATTATGCAAGTGTGCCAGCACATAGAACTCTTGTATTATAATTTAAATACTTATTGCTTCTTCAGCCTTTATTTTCCAGATGCTTAATACCTCATCTCTCTGGCAGTTTAATGCAGAGAGCACTATGAATTGCCAATGAATTTATTCAGTAAACCAGTGTTTGAACCATCCAGTCTCACCTGTGTATGAAGTCACTCATAGCTAGACAATGCTTCCATACCTCTCAACCTCTTAGTTCCAGAAACCTGGGCAAAGCTATAAATAACAGGGGGGGGCGAAGGGCCAAAAATAGGGACAGTTTTTACATTTTGCTTTGACAAACTTAGAAAGTTGATAGAAGAACAGGTTTTGCACTGGCATGAATTTTCTGAAGGGTATGAAGTCTGAAACTTAAATATCTACCATTATTTTCTGACTTCGGTCCTTAAGGATTTCACAATTATTTGCCAGAAAACTGCAATTTGATGACAAACAGACCAAAAGTATTAGGCAAAAATATGGACATTCTGGGAAAATCTTGACGGTTGAGAGGTATGAATATGCCACAAAATGTATATAATTGTGCTACTGGTTTTCTGTTAACATATGTCTGAAACAAACCTTTGTCTCACTAACTACCATGAGCTATTATTTTGTGCATTTCATTTTGTTATTCTGAAAATATTTTGTTCTAGACTCTTAGTGAGAAAATAATCCATTCATTAATCACATATGTGTCTTACTGATTTGTATGTCCAGGTTGGAAAGCAGGATAATCCTAACTGATATAGGTAAATTTAATTATGCACTAACTGTAGCTATTCTATTACGTTTGTCTGCAGGATATAAACACTTACTGAGCTGGAATGATTTCAGGAGATGCACACATGGCTGGAAAAAGTTCTTTTTCGCAGAGAACAAAGTAAAAAGGGAGGTAACAAATTGAAGGAGCTCTGCTGTAAGTTCGGGGATGATCTTGCTGCCTCAGACACTAATATTGCTATTTGTAGAACCCTATGGGAGTTGTTTTGCCGGAAGAAAAAAATGATTTCGTATGTATATAAAGTTATTACTGCTATTAAATACAACAAAGAATGTATTCATTCTAACTATTGGTTGAAACAAGACCCATCGATTACAACCAGCAAAATTGCCCATGCTATAAAAAATTATTCCAAATTTATACCCCTTCAAAAGCTAAAGTATACACAACTTATGTTAGTTAATAACGCCTATTATACACCTAAGGCATTAAATAAAATGTATTACAACACGTCACCTTATTGCGAGTTTTGCCCATCCCAGGTAGCAGATATCATTCATATTTTTTGGAGTTGCAAATGCTCGTACAAATTGTGGTGTGCTTTAAGGGTCAAGTTAGAAAAGATGGGGTACGAGAAAACAACTCTATCATGGAAATTTACTCTCTTGCATATACCTCCCCCAGGAATAAGCAAAGAACATTTACAGGTTTTGATTGCCCTTTTTATGTTAATGAAGTACTATATCACGTTGAATTGGAAAAATAGGTCGGTATTATCATGGGAAGGTTTTAAGCCTGTAGCTAGAAAACTAATACTGGCACATAAATACTTATGGTTTCCCATGAAGCAACACCTAGTACAAAAGGAGTTTTCGAAATTTCTATTGGACCATATTTTGAACTGATATTTCTTCTGAGATAATTAAGTTTTTTTTTTAGGGTATTGATGAGAGTTGTAAATAGTTTGATAATGTTTTGATTGTATATGTATTAGATTTTGTATTTAGTTTGTTGGTTTATGTGTTTTATGAAAATACCTTTATACAATAAAAAGAGTTTTTAAAAAAAAAAAAGGGAGGTAACAACATTCACAAAATACAATAAGAGTCTGTTTCTGTTTTACTTTTATCTCTTTGCAACTGTAGTTTGTTGAACATGCCATTCTGTTGCAGTGACAGGTCAGACAACTGAAAAGGATTTTACAGCTACTGGGCAAAATATAAAAGCATGTCAGTTTGTGTTTCTGAAAGGGATACATTAAACCTTATCACTTGTCACAATAATGTATAAGTTCCTTGTGTCCTATTCTGCTTCGTAATGCTGCTTTGTTTGCAGTACGTAAGGGTCTTATCCTTCTGACTCTTGGATAATGCAGTAAGGTTTAATGGACTACTATTGGATAATGCAGTAAGGTTTAATGGACTGCTGTTTGATAATGCAGTAAGGTTTATTGGACTGCTATTGGATAATGCAGTACAGTTTGGTTTGTCTGGTCATCTGGTCTTCACAATATCTGTATTTCCTCATATGATTTTTATTCTCACAGTTTACTTCATGCCAAAATGAAAGAATTTAAATGTTATTCTAATGAAGTACAGTAATAACTTTGTTTATTAATCAGAATGGCATATTAGAGCAGTTCTGCACAGAGGTGAAAGCCTTACTTGGAGAAAATCTGCAGGGGATGGGAGATGTTCTTCGTGTGCTATCCTGGACAATGAGCCTTTACCATAAAATACACTTAGCATCTTTAGTTATGTTGCATATATGAAAGGATGGGGAAGATGTCAGGTAATGAGCATTCAGTTTGTTACTCATAAAAAGATTGATGATGATCCTAGACAACAAGCACATGGCAGTAAACACATTTCACAAATCACAATATGGGGAGTGAGGGGTGTACAATTGTGGCTCATGTACTACTGCCCACCATGTGATTGCTGTCTCATTGCACATTCCAGTTCAAAGGGCTATGGGGCTATGCCCCAGTGGCTGCTACTGCTCTATCTGAGGTTACTAATCAGCTATTCATTGCATGGGCAGTTGGCACTATATCATTTGGTCCATCATGGATCCAGATGACAGACTGTAAGATGCTTATTTCTCCATTACTATAAAATGTAAATAAGGGTCACAGCTCCATGCTAACCCAGCTGCCCCATAGAGTTGCTCCACTTAGAGAACTGAGTTTGAATATTAAAGAACAGCATTTATTACGTTCAGAAGGAGTGCTATGCTTTTAAAATGTGTGTTCAGTGACATTCTGATAAAATATAAAGCTGAATGTCCCAGCTTCAGGACATTTAGGAAAATACTATAATGCCAAATGTTGCTCTTGAGAAACACACATCCACACAGACCCCCCCCCCCAACATACGCTGACCCACAGATATAAAGATGTCTGCATATACATAAACACATACATACACTCACAGCTGCATGTAGGCTCACAGACAGACAAGTAGATAGGCCTGCAAACACACACACACACACACACACACACACACACACACACACACACACACACACACACACACACACACACACACCAACACACACACAGTAAAAACTAAACAAAAGTACAAGCACAGAGGCTGTTTGATAGTGACCTACAGAGTGGGTATTACAGCAAAACAATGGACATTCCTGGGGTGGGGATTCTCTGCCTACCACATCAGGCCTCTCTTTACCCCTAAACAGTCCCTTATTTCTTTATAATGTCCAACCTCTTGGGCTTTATTACTTACATGAATCTTGGCCTCTGTCCCTATTATTTTCAGTTTATAGACTGCAGAGATGTAGAATTTGCTGTGTATACCGTCTTGCTTATATTCCAAACCTGGTGAGTATTTTATTTATTTACTTATTTTGTGTTTGAACTAAAATCAACAATAATGGGGAAAAACTACAGTAGTTGTTCAGTATAGTGGTAACAATCATTTTGGACTATTTAAGGCAGAAAGTCCTGGAAGACTGCCATCTGCACTTAATCACCTGACCTTTTCAGTGATTTACAGCAACTTGCGAACCTGAATTTTTGTGTGATATGGACAGGAAAGTAATTCAAGGAAACCCTAATAGTTCCTGGCTTAAAAGGGTCTACTCTGTGAATCAGATCAATCTTGTATTTCTGCTAAGTTGGTGAAATGGAATTGTAAATAGTTCTATCATGAAAATGAAGACTGATTGCTTGTTTTTTTTTTTTTTTTTGCTCTGGGATCCCCAAGTATTTTAAATATTGGAGAGATGACAGGAGAGATCTGGCAAAAGATTCTAGAGTCTATTAGTGATATAAAACATGAAAAATGTAGACCTATACTCAAATGCACATAAAGGCTAAACATTCAGGGCAGTTTGAAGGACGTAACGTTGCCGTATTAGATTAATATAATGTCTCTTTAAAAGGAGTAAATGTTAATAATGCATGAATTAGGAATGAAACTATCAGTATTTAAATTAATTTAAATTCAATACTAGATTACCAAGTGGACTGAGTAGTTAGCTCGGCTGGAAGGTTTTTTGTATTAGGTATATAGGAATTGTTTGATCTTCTGAATCATTTCACTACTTCTTTAACCTAATTGTCTGTATAACTAAATATCTAAATGTAACTTTTGTAGAAAATGAGTCGTCTTGATGAGTCTGTAACTAACTCTTTTGAGTGAATAAAAAAACTCCTAAAGCAGAAGATGACTGTATATCTGCATATTTTTTATTTAGTAAAATAGTAGTTAGCCCTAGTCTAGCTGCTCATGTGCCACTTGAGTTCAAACAAACTTAGATACACCTTCTGTTTTCTATATATACTTTCTCCAAGTAGGAATCAGTGGTGTGGAGGCACAGACCCCATGTCGGGGAGAACAGGGAGGCTATCAGTTTTCTTACTTTTGAAGACTGCAGGTACTAGAGTTTGAGCTGAAGTTCCTGTAGTAGTTAAAAATAAGTAATCATTCAAGTATTTTTTTTGTTAAATTAATTAATTAGATTTGAAGTTATATTTTCTAGGGTAGGCATCTAAAGCTTTCCAGTATAGGCATCTATAGCCACATTTTTTTATATGCAGTTGTTTAAAGTTGTGCTCCAATATTTGGAAAATTATTTTTATTCCTGATGCCTCATTACCAGCAGCTCTCCTATGCAAATTGATCAGCCCCTTCATTCCTCCTTAAGGGTAAGACCCAGTCATGGGATAACATCACAACCATATTTCTGCTTTAGGGCCTAAATCTTCCTAATCTGGTAGCTCCTGTAATCAGTCAGAATGCCAGGGCACTATGTGTGCATCGGTGCAAACTGGGAGAGGCAAGCACATGTCCCCAGCTGGTACACAAGCTGTGCTCCCTCTTTTCTGGAGGGTCATTATCGTAATGGGTCAGACTTCTCTTTCTCCTCAACAAGACTAGACCAGCCCAGGTTTGCTCCTTCAGGGACCAGGCCACTAACTGAACCCCGGGCATCTGGGTCGTAGTCAAGTCTTTCATCATGCTCCAGTGTTGTACTTGAAAGTTCAAAGGAGTAATGTCACATTTCTAACATTCAGTTTAATTATTCGAGTTTAGTGCAGCCATTCAGAAATGGATGTCATATTTTTAGCCAAACATGTATGTATGGAGTGAAAAGCACATAATTCCTTCACTCTGTCCTGTAAAACATTCATAGATTTAATAACTTTGTCTAATTTGTATATAACCATCTTTGCCAGGGAAAAATGTCAGAAAAGAGGTAAAATGTTGAGTACTTTGAGTGAAGCAAAATGGGATGAAATTGCAGCATCATTACTTTTACAATAATTCTTAATCACAGATTCATTAATAACAGTATTTTGACATTGTGGTTTAGAGGAGGATTGTGAGTGAACAGACTGTCAGGTAATTCACTGAAGAAACCTCATCAGCTGTGATAAGATGAACTTCAGAGCACTGACCAGATGATATTGTAGTCAGGGAATAATGTGTATGAGGTTGTACAGTGTTCACAGAATCACAAACACATGTCTTAGCAGGTGAAAGGAGTTGTCATGAAGCCGATGCACAGTCTATGGGTGGTGTAGCTGTCTTCATCAGCATGATGCTGATTCTTGCTTTGCTAAAGTCAAGAATGGAATCACTTTCACTGCTGTTTCATGAGTTACAACTAGCTTCTTCAAGGTAAAGCTACTTTAGAAAGCATCGATGGTGCTTAACTGTGGAGAAAAGGGGAAACGCCCGAGACACTGAAGCACTGCCTGCATGCAGGATCATGCCAGGAATGCCTATCACACTAATGCTCAAACTAAATCTTTTGTGCTTTCCCAGATTTCCTCTCATGATGAGATTTCTCCAGAAAAACAGACTCCTCAGAGCCAAGCCACTGTAACAGCTCCTTACAGAGTCAAAAAATCTTGCTTTCCTCTTCTGAGATAATTCCTGCCATGGAATCTCCTCTATCATGATTCCTTCAAGATGATGCTGTCTGACTCCTCATGTAGATCTTGTCTGGATTCTCACACTCCCAGAATAAAAGCCTTTTTTTAATTTCAGGGATCACTAAAGGTCCTACTTCCTATCAGAGAGTAGTATCCATGATTGTTTCTGGTCAGATACCTTCTACACAAGGAGCTTATTGAGACTTCTGTGTCTGGTTTCAGGAATACACATGATTATTCTAAAGCAATTTTATGTGGCATAAAAAAATAGAAATAAGCTGTTGATTTGTGCAGACGAGAAAGATCAAGTAGTCTTTATCTATCCATCCAGACTCCCACCCACCCATCCATCCATCCATCCATACATTCTATCCATCCATTTACACATCCATTAATGCATCTGCCATATGTTAATCCATCCATTCACACACCAACCTGCCCATCCATCCATCTTTTGAATATCTGCTCATTCTTTAATTCACTCCTTTATCTGCTTTCATTATTGTGTTCCAAGCTGCAAGATGCTAGAACCTTTTAAAGTAAAGAATGGCCACAAGACAAAAATGAGCCAGGATGACATATCTCTTAAGTGCACCCATACTCAAAAAGCCTAGGGTGAATTTAACATCCTTGATCCACCTGCAAGTATGGAGTATGATGGAAACCAGAGACCCCCATTGATAGCCCATGCAAACTTGAGAATAACATACAGACTCTGTACAGAAGACACACCAGTCAAAAACTGCAAAAGAGCACCAGGCAGTGTGAGACAGAAGCACTAACTTGTGCACCACTGTACTATCCCATCATTTGCAGTTTTATATGTGCTCCAGTTAGCTGCTGACTTTTGTCTTCCTTTACAGTCCTCAAGGATCATTAGTTTTTATTGTTTATCCCATGGGGTTATTACCCGCTTTGCTGTGAGGAATTTGACCCTTGAGGAAAAGTCATCACTGTTCTTTATAAAGTTTTTTTGCTGGGATTCAAGCCCCTTTGTACTCCCCATTGTGAAGAACAGCCTCCCCCCAACACACACCCTATGAACTTATATGTAACAAATCCAAGATCACATGCCTAAGATAAAAGTGGATTCTTTAAGGTACAGCAGTCTTGAACTTTATATATAAGTCCATATTTTCACTCATTTAATTTCACAATTCTAAGACTTGCACTAATGAGTCTTGGACTGCCAAGTGCTTACTGTATCACTGTTTTAACTGATATTTATTTTACAACTAGGTTCTTCAGTCTAATTTTAGTTATAGACATCATCTCTCAAGTAGAAATGGATCAGACACTACTCAGTAGACCAGGTAGAGTAACCTAGAAGAAACAGAATATAATGCTAACTTATGAAGCCTTTTTGAGTATTGAGGAATCTTTGTACATTTTCATTTTTTAGATTACTTGTTTGATGTTGATGAAATGTGGTGCAGTATTATGTAATAGGTCAGATCTATGAGGCATCATATGTAACAGTGAGTTCTCGGAAGTGACTAGAGAGGTTCTTTAGTATTAGATGGGCTACAAAAAAGTTTTTCTTACTTTGTAGATACACAGTGGTCAAAGTTTAAATTACTGACTATCATTGTGCATAAATATTTAATGATAACCTATTTTTATGATCTGATTATGTATTTTTTAATCATTATTTATTTCCTTTTACCAATCCTGAACCCCTGTCCTGTTAATACTAAACCTGAGGTCATTACTACTTACTTCTAGAGAACCTCTGCATATTTTACTTAAGTGATTATGCTACCCCGATTACATTTAGTAGCATATTTGTTATCTAGAGCTCATTTGCTACTTATGTATACCTGGTATCCTCAGAAGAACAGTCCAAAACACATGGTAACAGTAGAGAGCTGTTTGGGATACCATATTTACTTAATTTAATTTGGGAAATATTCCTTTAGACAGAATAGTGTCAAAGTCTTATGCCAAGGTAAAAGGCTTGCCCAGCTATAATGAAATATTGCCATTGCATCTTCAAAGCATGCCACAAGAGTCAAAAAGTAAGCTCTCCCTTAACAATCCATAATTATCCATAGCTAATAAAAGTAGGCCCCCGTACCATTGTGGATAAGCTCCACTATGGTTCTCTGTATGATTTAACATGAATCTCTATCAGGCTGATTAGTCTAAATTTGTTTCAGTCTGATGTGACCTCCCACCACCTTTGTGAATTGGTACTACTACATCTGACTGTCATAGGTCAGGAACAGGTGGCTAATAAATTAATACATAGAACAGTAGAATATAAAATGGAAGATGGGCAGTTCCAGTTCAGGTCAGGATGCAGCACAAGCAACCTGATGTTTGCAGTGAGACAGACAGTTGAGCAGAAGCTAGAGATAATGCAAGAGTCCAACTGGGCATTCATAGACTTGGAGAAAGCATATGACAACGTCCCAAGAAAGCTATTCTGGGCAGTCCTGTAGTTAGTCAAAGTCCCAGAAACATTGGTAGCATTAGTGCAGGCTATTTGCAAGGACCCAATTACTGAAGTACGAACAGTGCTCGGTGTCATGGGGGAGGGGGTGGGTGTGCATCGGGTTTCAGCTCTGAGGCCACTGCTGTTCTTACTGGGGATGGACTACATTAGCAAACAAGTTGGAGGGGACAAATCAACAAAGCTACTCTATTCAGATGATGTGCTATTTCAGGCAGACTCTTAGTAAGAACTTCAGTAAAGGATAGGGGAATGGAATGCAAAACTAAAGGCACAGGGGATGAAACTGAGTACAGATAAGGCAGTTGTAAAGGCAATAAATGGGAGAAATAAGAAGAAGATGAGAAATAAGTGAGACGGGAAGACAGCTGAACAAGGTAACAGCTTCAAGTATCTGGGAGGGGTGGTTGAGGAGAGTGGAAGTGTAAATGAGGAGGTCAAAGGTAGAATCAGAGGAGCTGCAGCCAACTGGCAGAGTGCCAGGGGTTGTGTATGACAGAAGAATATCATGATAGCTGAAAAGTAAGGTGTACAAAACCTTGGTGAGACCAGTACTACTGTATGGTTCAGAAACCTGGGCAGTAAAGGCAGAACAGTTGAGAAAGCCAGAGGTGATGGAGATGAAGTGCCTGAGATGGATGGTAGGATGCAGACTGTGGGACTGAAGAGGAAATGAGGACATCGCAGCAGATGCCAAAGTAACTCTAATAGCAGAAAAGGTCAAAGAGAACAGATTACACTGGTTCAGGCACATGTGTAAAAAAGAAAAAGACAATCTGGTAAAGACGATTTGGGATAGACAGAAAGAAGGCTACAGGAAATGAGGATGTCCAGCAAAGAAGTGGATGAATTGTGCGAGAGAAGACATGGGACAGTCAGGTGTGAGTGTCAAAGAAGGGGAATGGCATTGAATAGAGAGAGATGGTGATAGTTAACACAACACCCTTACCCTATGTAGAAAATGGGAAAATGAGGTTGATGATTATGGTGATTTAACCAATTATTGAAATTAATTATCTTTTCTTTGTATCTATATATCATTTGAGGTGAAGGAAAGCTTTCACTGTCTTAGCTGCATTTCCAGCATGCATGAAAAGGTCTGGCATGTCTCTTTGCATGGCCTATAGGGTTTTATGTTTCATGTTGTTCACTCTCACATGTGCCACTATCATGTCATAGTCATATTTTCAAGATTTAGGGTTCTTGGAGCCTTGTAGTGTTAGACATCCTGGCGTATGAAAGACAACTCACTGTAACCTTCTCCTTCTCCAGCCTTGTGCGTTACAAGTCAGTGTGCTTGACAATAGAGTTACCTATCACTAAAACATTTTTTTGCTGCTGTGATTCACAGTAGTAGATCTGAAGTATTTCTGCTCAAAGTGACTCTTTATGTGAGGTATACATGAGGTAGATAAGTGGCTTGATTTTTGCTGAGACTTAATCTTCTAATTTCTAGGAGGCATTGCATGTGATTATTTTACTAATTCAGTGTGACAATGTGAGTTATTGCCTGCTATGCTAGGAGAAGTAGGGCAATGGGTGTGTAACATATGTCAGTACAGCTAGCTGGAATGTTGTAAATAATTATACGTCATTTGTATATCAAACTGATTTGTACAGATGCTTGTGTTGAAAAAATATATTTGTAAAGATGTTTGTGTTAAAAATGTACCAACAGTGTGCCCTGCTGGACAAAAAAAGAAATATACATGTATTATTGTAACTGTTTAAATGTATATATTTTAACAGAGTATACTGGAAGAGAAGAGGTTAATCTCAAGCCACCTGATGAAAAATAGTAAGAAATTAAATTACTTAATTTAGATCATAAAGATTGTATATCTTACAGTTCTGATTAAAGCCAGAGACAAACTATTTGGGAAAACAAGCACTAAGAAGCCTTTTGTATTGTCTTTAGTAATAAACTAATTGCTACTCTGGGAAGGTAGAAGTTTGAAATTGTTTTATGACTTCCAGAGGTGCAACAAATCTTAGCAAGGGTCTGTGTATGTGTATATTATTGACACATATGTGCTAAATCCTGACAGCTTCTAGCCAAGGGGGGGGGGGGTGAGGTAGCATGGGAACCAGAAATCAGATGACCAGATGTTTGAGATGTCATTCTGTAATCCATCACTAAAAATTGCATTTTAATACTAGGTGAGACTAAAATTTTATGGCTCTCTGTTCTTGGAAGCTGACAAGGAAGGACCCCTCACCTACTTCATCTTGCCTTGTTCTAGTAAGTGAATCAGACAATAGTAATTCTTTAGACCAGTCAGGAAAATATAGTGAGATTAGTTAAGTACTGTTTTTCTGTATCTGTGTGAATCTATTTGTATTACTTTAATATTTCCTGTGTTTGAAACTCTGGTGTCTATTGTAAATAAATATTTAATATTTTCATGTTATTTTATTATTTATTATTTAATATATTTCAACTTTTCATTGTGGTTGGTCCTTTAGAGAATATTTTAACCTTTGAGAGTACTTATATTTATTCTGTGATGCTGCAGCCACTACTGAAAGCCTTGCTGTTTGGTCAACATTATCATTTGTATTAATATTAATTTCACTCAGTATAACTGGATACCCTTGCAAGACCCTTAGAGTAGCTGGCTTTGGAGTTTCTGATGGCAGTTTAACTACCTTATAGTCTGGGTAGAAGGGAATAGCTAGTAAATCTATGCCAGCCTTTCCCAGGTGTGTGTGTGTGTGTGTGTGTGTGTGTGTGTGTGTGTGTGTGTGTGTGTGTGTGTGTGTGTGTGTGTGTGTGTGTGTGTGTGTGTGTGTGTGTGTGTGTGTGTGTCTCTGTGAGTGTGTGTGTGTGTGTGTGTGTGTGTGTGTGTGTGTGTGTGTGTGTGTGTGTGTATGTGTGTGTATATGAAAATAAAATCTTAAAGAATGTGTGTGTGTGTGTGTGTGTGTGTGTGTGTGTGTGTGTGTGTGTGTGTGTGTGTGTGAGTGTGTGTGTGTGTGTGTGTCAGCTGCTTGATGAAGGGGCATGAAGCATTGGATTCACAGAGAGAGTGGTCTAGAACTTGGCTTGGACACTCCGCTGAGGACTCAACTCCATAGCTGTGCCAGTGGGGAGTCTTATTGGGGATCTGGAGAGAGAGGTAAAACCAGCCTCTGGATGGAGTGTGTTCCCTGTGTGCTCTTTAGGGAAATTGTGCTTGATACAGGGAGCTGTGTCTGGAAATAATGGGTGTTTCCATTTTTGTTCCAAGTGAATGTCCCTTTCCAGTGTCAGTGGTGAGGATTCAGGCTCCTTGATTACTGTCCCAGAGTGGGGACATCACATTCAGCATCAGACATTTTGGTGTAGTTAGTGAATGATTATGGTGGAGGTGTATGAGACTGACAGGATAAGTTTTTAGTTGAGAAGGACACTGCCAGATTAATTTAACATTTACACTAATAATGAACTTAATAGTGTTGAGTTTAATAAGTTTGATAACTGTGAGCATAAGGTAATGCTAAAAGGCTGTCAGCAGAGGTGAAACTAACAGGCTAACCTTACATCTTGTCCAATGTTTAGTTGTTTAGATGAGAAAAGTAAGTGTAGCAGTGGGTATATGTAATTATAGTAGAATGCACAAAATATACAGAAAGATCACAAGTGATTTGTAGTCTTATTCCAGATGTTCCCATAGAATTAACCACTTTAGGCTCATCTCACCTTTTCAAAAAACAAATAAGGAAATATTTGCATTCCCACTGGCTATGCCCCTGCTCTAATCCTGACTGAGCTCAGGAAACAATCCCTCTCTCCTGTACCCTCCTTTTCTTTCTTACCTGCCCTCTATCACTACTTCTATCCCTTTAGTGAAGTAGACCCGCAACCTACCCCTGTTTATTTCTCCTATATTACCTCATCTTCTGTTACTTGCCATAATTCTCAGCTACCTGTCATTTCTCCTTTTACCTAACCTAGATCCAGATCTCCTTTGTCCCAATCTCTTTCCAAAAGTAGTACCTGGCACAACATGTCTGCTACTATTTTGTTAATTTATGTAAATATTTATAGACTCTCCATCTGTCCCGTTCCCCCCCCCCCTTCATTCTCTTTCAGCAGTCTGTCTACAGTAAATACTAAGTCATAATGATTCTCACCTTTGTTTGTTTATTTCTTGTCAAATTGCCTCTGCATTATTATTCTACATGATAATTGTTCCCTTACTTGCGTGCATGTTTTGTATACTTTTTTATACTTGTTAGCTACTGTTTATTAGTGGAGCTTTTCTCCTCGGGCCTCTGCTGAAAATGGACATGTATCCAGCCAGACTAGCCCGGTCAACAAATGTAAAATAAAATAAATAAAATAAATAAATAAATGTTGCAAATTTTAAAAGTAAGATGGAAAAAAGGTGCTATGGTATTGCACTGAGCTCTAAGCAGGTAGGAATTTATAAAAGAGATTGTATCTAAAATTTTAGCAGGCAAATGGGAGCATCTTCCCATTTTGATCTTCTAGTGCTCACTAGTAGGAGCAGATGAGATGAGACTAACTAAGCAAGAAAAGACAAATTTAGGGTAAGGGCAGGCAACCCAAGAGCCAGCAACTTTGAAAAGATCAACCCATATTGGCTTGGTGGACATTCAGTACTCTGAATCTACGGAATACAATGTGAGGGGAAATTTATTCAAATAGCTTAAGGTAAGTGACTATACAAAATGCTACCTTTATACTTCCTGCAATGAAAGAGGAATGGTAGCAAATGCTGTGGTGAAATTAACATAAGGGACAGACAGCAACAAAAACAGTGGAGTTAAGAATACAACAAGAGCACAGCAAGGGAGCGTGAAACTTCTTCAGTTTGCTTTTTTTTTTTTGCTACAGTGAATTTAGTTTTCTACTTTCTGATGATTGATTATGGCTATATCTGCTAAAAGGTTTCATTTGCAATATTTATTCTGTGTAGGCTGTGATCATAACACTGAAGAGTGTGAACATTGCAGAAAACTCATACAGTCCACTAAAGCCCAGATACAAAATGGGTTGATTTAATATATCTTTAAAGAAGTTCATCCTGAGTAATGAGAAAAAAGTTAAGATGCTTATTCAGCAAGATAAGGAAAGCTGTTTGTGAAACTTTTGGGGAAAATGTGTCTGGATTTGTGTGCTTTATAACACATTGCAGTATTGATATAAAGACTGTGAATGTACTGACATAGCAATGTAAAGAATACTTTTTTACTGACCTATAACATTGCTTTTGTACCTTTTAAATAGCATCCTTCTATTTTTGCCTGATCCAGCTCTACTCTACTATACTCCATCTGTCCTTTCTGGTTTACCTTCATTTGATCGCAAATGGTTTGTGCGATCAGGCATTTCCGTGAGTTGATTGAGTGAATCACGAAAAGCCTCTCAGTACAAATGTCGAAAATGGTTTAGCTGAAAACCATTTTTGACATCTGTCCATGTGTTTGAATGGCTAAATGCATTCACATTGTAGCCATTTGAATATATGTGAGTCGCCATTGTGAGTTTTTGTGGTTGTCCTTTCGATGGAAGGACGTTGGACAAATGACTCTCGACGAAATTAAGGTAAACCGCCCTTTCTACCTAACCCCAATTGGCCTTTGACCCAATGTACTTTACCTTCTCACTGTTTTGCTTTTTATTGTATCCAATTTTGCTGTCAGTGCCCTTTTCCATCTTATCTCATCCATCTCATATACAAAAACAGTCCAACATTCCAACCACTTTCACCTCCAAGCATACTTGCAGTTCTTAGTTTCTGTCCTGGCACCATTATCTTATTCTATTTCTGTCTCCTTACTACTGATTATGGCACAGTCAATGTTAAAAAAAAATATTTCATAGGCTGCTTTCAATGGCATTTTTTAAACATACTGTCATAATGCAGTTAGTATTTTACCGAAAACACCACCATCTTTGATGAACTAGAAATTCATTAGAAACCATACTACTGAGTTCTCATTACTTTTCACTCCCATTTCAAAAATGTGTGGATTTTGAAAAATCTCCCTACCCTAAGAAGTCTGAAACTTCCAATAGTAACTGTAGATCAATATGCATGTGTATGTCCCTTTAAGAATCCATCCAAGGGCTTGCACTAGAGTATAAATATTGAGCACATGCGAGCCTGACTGCCATTTTGTAGTTAGCTGTTGAGATGTGGACATGTATGTATGTAAGCTCTGTTTGTTAGTTAGTTCATTCATATTTAATGATGATGCTATCCATCCTGATGTCTTTGTATATATTAAAGCATCTAAATGAAACTCCAAGCTTTCTTATTACTTGTAGCAGAGACAACCGAGTGACATGGTATCAGAAGCAGCATGTCTAAAATGACATGGTACCAGTAACAGCATATCTAAAAGGGCCTGAAGTCAGAAGCTGCATACCAAAGGGGCATGAAGTTTAAAATGGTTTGACGAAAATTATATAAGACACTTATCCAAATACTGGTGGAATATACAACAGCAGACCATCCCAAAAACTGTGCATACTTTGTAAAACAGGTCAGAAATGAATTTCAGGTATAAATCTTGCAAAGCACTATTTTTTATTCAGATAATATGAAATGGGGTATACAGAATGTAATAACATTTGCATAAACAAATATATACAGTATTGATAAAAATATTCAAATTACTACAGAAAATGTTTGAAATAAAGTCAGATTGTGTAAAATGAATAAAATAAAGGGAAAAGACCGCATTTTTTCGCAAAGCATATGTATTTTCGTATTAAGCAAAGATATTGGAGTTATCACCTGACCCTGAGTAGCATCCTGCCCTCACAAAGAATGATACCAAGAAAAAATTCTCGATTTCAACAATTGGCTAAGTTTCTGGTGTCATTCAAAGGGAATCCAGTGTCTGTCCGCCTGGGATGACATGCTCGACAAGCCACGCTGCTTCTCTAGAGATGGCTTGCACCTGTCACCATTAGGCTTTCGAATACTGGCCAAGGCTCTTGCCAACCCCATAGTGCCTTTTTTAGGCAATGCTCAAAAGACAAACCCACCGCTGTAAATAGCACAAGTAACAAAAAGCTGAGGGTAATGCTACTCAATGCCAGAAGTCTAAACCTCAAAATGCACACACTCGAGGCACTCCTCAGTATGGAAAAAATCAATATATGTGCAGTAACAGAAACCTGGTTTAAGGCTCCAGAGAGTACCTCAGCACTACCAGGCTACAACTCATACCATACATTTTGGCCACAGAACCCAAACCAAAATACAAAAGGCGGGGGCGTATCCATATTCATCAGGGATACCCACACCTCCAGGTTAGTGGTACAGAACAATGCTTCAGAGATCATCCGTGTGCAGCTAACAACGGGCAAAACTGCATTTCAAATTGCAGCTTGCTACCGATCACCCAACATGTCCCAGGACTCCCATTCCACGTTTCTGGAAACAGTGGGAAACATAAAGGTCCTACCAAACACCCTAATATTGGGAGATTTCAAATACCCAAACATTAACTGGGAGAACTACTCAGATCTGCTCAGAGTTAGTGCAGAATGGAACAAAATACACTGAACCGACTGATATCACCAACATCCTGGCAGACAGTTTCAGCGCAAACTTCACCCCCCTGTCACCCTCAAAAGGGTCCATAACCATACTAGAAGAATGCAGAGTCCCTGAAATCACAGACACTCAGGTTAAAACAGCCCTCTCCAAAGCCAAAAACACAGCATCAATGGGACCGGACGATGTCCCAGGCTGCATCCTACACAAGCTCAAAGACAAACTAACCCCTCACCTAAACACAATGTTCAAACTCATCCTCTGCACAGGCTACATACTCATAGAGTGGTGCACAGCAACAGTTATTCTGCTCCACAAAGTTGGAGCCACAACAGACCCTGGGAACTATTGCCCTATAAGCCTGACTAGCTTGCTCTGCAAGGCTATGGAGCGCATCATCATGGAACTCATTAACAGAGACATTGGGAACCTCCAAACACTGGACCCTACCCAGTTCTGCTTTGTTAAGGGCAGATTATGCATTCTAAACCTGATGGGCTTCTTTGAGACAGTTACCAAGGCTATAGATGAGGGAAAGGTGGCACACACAGCCTACCTAGACCTCACTAAGGCATTTGACACCATTCCCCATTCTGGTATTATAGACAAGCTCACCAGCCTGAACATAAACCCCTACATCACAAGATGGGTTGCCAAATGGCTCATGGACAGAGCCCACATGCTGAGAGTTGCGGGACCTAGGTCCGACTCTAAACCGGTTACAAGTGGCATTCCCCAGGGCTCAGTCCTAGGACCCCTCCTGTTCAGCATATACTTCTCAGTTGTACAGGTAAGCACAGGAGGACTATGGCTGACCAATTTCACAGACGACTGCAAACTAGGGGCTATAATTGACTCTCCAGCTGACACAGACATCCTCCAAAAGAGTCTCACTGAGACGGATACCTGGTGTCAAAATCATGGCCTCAAGCTAAATGCCAGAAAGTGCATAGTTATCCCCTTTGGAAAAAACAAAGTACCCACAAACTACCACATAGGTGGTAGTCCCCTAAATACGGAAGACATAATAAGGGATCTGGGGACCCAAGTAGATAGTAATCTCACCTTTGATAATCACATTGCCAAAGTGGTTAGAAAACCTTGTACGTCGCCCACCTAATCACAAAAGGGTTCACATCCAGATCAAAAGAGGTCATTGTGCCCCTCTACTCATCACTCATCAGACCCATCATAGAGTACAATGCCCCATTTAGGATGTACCTTACAAGACACCTGCAACAACTGGAAAGACCACAGAAGTACCTCACCAAGAGGATCACTGGCCTCAAACAGATGACCTATGCAGAAGAAACTCCAGCTGTACTCGGTTGCATACCGCCTACTCAGAGGTGATCGCTGCCTGACATACAAGGCTATGTCCAACCCAGAATTGATGGACATGCTCCACCTAAAGAAAACCTTATCCCCTTGAGCCACATGCTTTAGGGATCTAAACCTCACCACAACAATAAATAGGACGTGCTGGAGGGATAGATTCATATCCCACAGACTTCCCATGCTTTGGAACAAGATCCCATTCTACATTAGGCAGAGCTCCTCGCTAACACTCTTCAAAAGAAACCTTGACGAGTGGATGGGAAACAGAAACAGAAAGTTTTCCCCGGGGATCACATCAGTGGTTCTGCTGGAAAGAGTCACAGGGAACTAATCTAAGGGGGCGGCGAAAGCCAGTACAGTCTGGCTAGGCTTATAAATGCCTTCGGGCAGATAACCTAGTACCTACCTATGAACCTATGAACCTATCAGAAGTGTATAAAGTGTTTGCATGTTTGTGCAGTGTTACAGTAAAGCCATTTCACAAAGTACAGCCATTACAAGACATATTTCGCAGAGTACAGCCATTAGAGAGCATATTTCACAAAGTAAATTATGTTGAAAAGTTTATTGTGCATTTGGATGTTGTTACCAGCTCACGGAACAGTTTGTTCATACATAATTACCATATTTTCAGTGTGTTGGTGTATTCTTTGTGGGCATGGCAGATGGATTTTGAAAACCCAGGGCACTTGTGTTTGACAGTAATATTGCTGAAAACTGGAGAGTGTTTGAGCAAGAGTACGACATTTTCATACAGGCTGCATTTTCTGATAAAGATGACTGTACAAAGGTATTTATTCTACTTAATTTAGCTGGATCAGAAGCTATAGAAAGGGACCGCTCATTTGTGTATGCACCTGCTATTTATGGTGGAGAGGGGGAAACTATCATATTGTTGTACAGGCTGAGTCAATGGAGGACCTTGAGTGCTTAAAACATAAATATAGAGAAATGTGTAACCTCCAGACAAATGTTACAATGGAAAGGCACTTATTTTACACAAGGGATCAAAAGCCTGGTGAAACTTTTGCAGCATATATAACCAACCTGAGAAATAAAGCTAAAACATGCAGATTTGGTGACTTAAGGGATGAATTGATAAAAGACAGATGTGTGTGGCATATAAGATCATGCTGTGAGTAGGATTTTGCTTTGTGACAGTTATTTAACTGTGAATTAGACCACTGAGATTTGTCAGCTATACAAGCTCACAGAAAAACACACAAATGTGCTTACAAATGAGAGCAGCTCTAGAAGGCACAGTGATAAAGCTTATATTGCTAGTATGCAGCACATGGTTAAATGAAATAGCCCAGGCACATGGCAGCTGTAACCCCTGCTGCAACTACTGGTAAACCCCAGAACTTTCTAGCACATTCCAGACTTCGCACAACCTCAGGGAAGCACAAGAGTGAGCCAACACAGTCAAAGAACAGGCCCCCAGCAACCTTCATTGCCAACTGCCATAATTGTGGTGGAAGTCATGAATCTAAAAGGGAAAATTGTTTAGCTTTTGGTCAACAGTGCCACAAATGTAATAAAAGGAATCACTTCAAATGATTTTGTAAATCAAAATGCCCATGCTCTTTTAATAAAAGGGAACATTTTAAGAAATGAGTTGATCATTTAGAAAGCTATGGAGTAGGATTGTCACCCACTCTTTATGCTGATGGTGTGTCAGTGCTTCATGAAACAGTCAATGCAGTAGATTTAAGGGGCAAGAATGAAGTATTTTGTACTGTTCCGACAAATGGCAAACAACAGAGCTCAAAGTTGACACAAATTCCAAGTGCAATGTTATGGCAGAAACATTTGCCAGAGTATGTAAAGGTGAAAGGCTTGATTTGGCAAGGTGTGCAAAACTTGTTGTGTATGGAGGTGAAGAAATTCAAACCGAAGGCACAGTAGTGCTTTCATGTTACTCGGCAGGTAGAAGCTTCAGCTTGTTATTTTATGTGGTCATGAGGCATGTCCAGTCATTATTAGTGCTCAAAGACTCTTTAAAAATGGGACTGATTTCATTTAATAAGTAAGTCCACCAAGTTAGCTTAAAAGACCATTACTCTAATTTTGCCCAGCATGTTTTTTTCTACCTGTACTGATCTTTTCCAAGACAAACTAGGCAAACTTCCAGTTGTATACTCCATGAAGTTAGACCCAGAGGTCAGTCCAGTTACCAGGCAGCACGAAAAGTTCTAATAGCCATGCAGGACAGAGTCAAAGCTGAGTTAGACAAAATGGTGCAACAAAGTGTAATTTGTCCAGTGGAAACTCCAACAGAATGGGTATCTTCCATGATGTTAGCTCATAAGAAAAGCTCAGATGAGGTCAGAATTAAGAAAAGCTCAGATGACATCAGAATATGTATTGATCCATGAGATTTGAACAAAGCACTAAAAAGACCTCATCATCCAATGTGCACAGTTGAAGAAGTTGCAGCTTTGATGCCAAATGCCACTGTTTTTTATGTCTTAGATGCAAATAGTTAATTTTGGCAAATTCAGCTTGACAAAAAAATCCTCATTGCTCACTACTTTCAGTACTCCGTTTGGCAGCTACAGATTTTTGAGAATGCCATTTGGGATAAATTCTGCAAGTGAAGTCTTTCAGCATGCAATAGATTTTTTTTTTCTAGGTATCCTTGTGCTATTATAGTAGATGACATACTGTTATCTCCAAACCCTGTAGCAGATACGAAGCAACTTGGACATGAACATTGTATTTTGTTTCTAATGTACATAGTAATGTATGCTTAGCTCTAACATTATTTTGCATGAAGGGCAATGTTTTAAGAGGTAGGATGTAGATCAGTATGCATGTGTATATACCTTTAAGAAGCTATCCAAGGGCTTGCACTAGAGTATAAATACTGAGTACGGGCAAGCCTGACTGCCATTTTGTAGTTAGCTGTTGAGATGTGAACATGTATGTTTGTTAGCTCATTCATATTTAATGATGCTGCTATCCATCCTGATGCGTTTGTATATATTAAAGCATCTAAATGAAACTCCAAGCCTTCTTATTATTTGTAACAGAGACGAACGAGTGACAGTAACCCTTTATTTTGGTTAATGAAAAGGAAACAAGATTCTAGTCAGTGAAACATGGGATGTACATGCCTAAAAGAAAAACAGAGCAGTCTAAAAATTATTTGAATAATATTTGGGTGTTAAGCGCATTCTAAGTAGAAGTGAACTACATTTTTACTCTAACACAGTCCCTGTTGATTTGGGGTAAGGGAGGATGCCATATTTTAATTAACCAATCTCCAAAAACTTTCCTAAACTTTTCTCTAAGCTTTTTTCTCCTTGGTTTTCCACCACCATCTTTAGGTAACTGCCACTGAAAGTACTCTTATTGAAAAACACTAATAAACATTGCCTAAACATGATAGACAAAGTGTAATTAATAGCATAATACGTGCCTATGCCCTCACCAAAAAAATATCAAACAGTACATATAAGGAGCCTTTCAGAAAAGACACACACACACACACACACACACACACACACACACACACACACACACACACACACACACACACACACACACACACACACACACACACACACACACACACACACACAGTATTTCTGCTGCTAAACGTCCAACACAACAAACTTACTAGATCAGTTGTTGTTCATCACCTGCTCCCTCTCAGTAGTTTGTTTTTTAGATGCAACATTTGTAAGAGTTATACTGTCACATCACCCCCTAACCCAATATCTTTCTTAGTCCATACCACCATGATAAAGTTCTCCTCAGCATCTGCATCACAGTGAAAGTCTACCAATACAGAATAAGTACAATAAATAATACACATGCACATTTTATGCATTACCACAAACCATAATGTAGAGCTTAGTAATTTGTCTTGGGGCATTCCCATCCTTTATCCCTGCTTTAGTTTGTATAGCTTTTGGTTACTGTGACGACCTGGAGACTTAGTAATTTGTCTTGGGACATTCCCGCCCTTTATCCCTGCTTCAGTTTGTATAGCTTTTGGTTACTGTGACCACCTGGAGACTTAGTAATTTGTCTTGGGACATTCCCGCCCTTTATCCCTGCTTCAGTTTGTATAGCTTTTGGTTACTGTGACCACCTGGAGACTTAGTAATTTGTCTTGGGACATTCCCACCCTTTATCCCTGCTTTAGTTTGTATAGCTTTTGGTTACTGTGACCACCTGGAGACTTAGTAATTTGTCTTGGGACATTCCCGCCCTTTATCCCTGCTTTAGTTTGTATAGATTCTGGTTACTGTGACCATCTAGAGACCTAGCTCATTTACAGAAATCTCATACTGTTGATCTTTATCTTGCTGTTGCAGTGATACTTAGTTATTATATACAACACGGGCTGAGGGTGCCTGACTTCCTTATTCTGTCTCAGCTGGTCAGAATACACTTGTTTGAATTTATTCACTTGTTAACTGGCTAAGTGGACTGATTTATGCTGGTCTCTTGTCTGCCATGACCATATCTACAATGGTAAGGACAAAAGGTAATAGGTATGGAAAGATTACCAAAACACTCTGAACTGTCATGTTTTGAGAGGTGAGAGGAAACCAGAATACCCCCCCCCCCAAAAAAAAAAAAAAAAAAAAGAGACAGGGAAAATATGCAGACTGCACACAAATGTCCATAAGACAGACTTGAACCTCAGTCTTTGGAGCTGTAGAACAAAGACTTTAAACACATAAATTACCACACTGCTGGCAGTACATTACCCTTTCATACTTTAAATTATTTAAGTATGCTGTCTGTCTAACACTGGAAACTTTCTCTAGCCTTCATTGACTTTGTATCTCTAAGTCTACAAGGCAACAGTTCACATCTACAGCCTATTCCAATTGTTACTTCTTTCTACAGCCTATTCCAATTATTAATTCTTTCTACAGCCTATGCCAATTATTAATTCTTTCTACAGCCTACTCCAATTATTACTTCTTTATACTTCTTCCTTCTTGGTGGATCTCATATGCTATCTCTGTGCTTCCTTAAACTATATGGGAGATCTTAGTTACAATGTCAGAATATACTGAATGCTGGAGCATCTTAAATGGCATTCTCATACAAAGGCAATTTTTCATGAATCAGTTTTTATGTTGTGCCAGTATATAACAGAGCCACATCTATGAGGCACACCAAATATAATGTAGACTGTTATCTTATGAAAAAACGCTGTGTCCTCATCATTGCTTACAAATACATCAAACCTTTATCCTGATAAATACCATTTAGTTAGGACATAGTATATGATATAATGTGTAGATTACTTCTTGAACAATGCCTGTTATGCACCTCCCTTGAACTGCATCAGAAACAGAATGAGATTCTGAACATAACTTCTTTCAATTTACAGAGCAAGTATTATTTAATCAAAAGTAGCACTTAACAGAAAGCACTCTGAAATCTCAAATACTATCACCTCATGTGCAGATAATACCTGCAGAAGCTTGCAAACTGGCCACCTGCCATGATATCTGAGTGACTGAAGGGGTTGTTCAGCTGCTTAAATAGTCACCTTTGTCCATACAAGATTAATGCCAGTGTCGGCTGATTCAGTAACCACCTAATTACCCAAATCCCTGTGTTATTTTAAACATTAAACCTCAGTGGCATTATTTTAATCTTGCTCATCTCTCTGTTAAAAAAGAATAAAAAAACAGTCTGTTTATCTAGGTTTTTTGTGCCTGAAAACATCTTTTTAATACACTAATAACTAATTATAACTAATTCTATAATTTGTGTGTAAATGTGTGCCAGCTGAACCCAATACAGTTTATTTACTACACAATTGTATACATCCTGAGAAGTATTAGTTATTCACAAGACAATAGTTAAAATAGCTTTCTCACAACTTGCACCCACAGCATGGAATTGCCTACCCCAAAATACATGGATACTCCATCCATGTGAAGCAAAGTCCCTTCCTAGCCCTCTTTAAGCATAACTTGGACCAGTGGATGGGAACCCGGAAATTCACCCCTGGTCTGGTGCCAGTGTCTCTGATATACAGAGGCAGTCTGTAAATCGTGTCATAACCAAAAATCACCCCTATATAAATGTCTAAAGCATAAAACTTGTCGGTCATATTTCAGTTGCACAGCTAGGCTTATAAAAGCACTAGTGTTTGTTAGCTTAGTATATACCTATGAATCTATGAACATTCAAAAAGAGCTACTTCATTCTATTAAGAATAAATATGTGTGAATGTTTTGGCATCGGCTAGGGATGATATCAAATGGCTAACTCAGTCTGGTACAGATCTCCTTGATTCCATGTCGACTAAACTAATTGGACAACATATTTTATAATGTGTTCATTGTATATATGATTTGTACATGTATTAGATAATTGCTGATAGTAGCTTTTGATTTATCTGTACTGTAAAGTGCTTGTAACATATTCCCCTTTGTAAATTAGCTTTGTATGATGACTGCCATTGGTTTCTGTGTTTTTACTGAATACATATGAAATGCTGCTTATCTCTGTAGGTACTTTACTCACTGTATGATACAGAATAGCAGAATGGTAATTGTATGTGAAATTTGTAACTACCTGTTTGGTATAGGTCATGGCTGAAAATGGTCTGAGAACCAGTCTAAAAACCGTGTTAAAAGAAGCTAATAAATAAATAAACCAAACTGTTAACTTAAATCTATAATAATTTATATGTAATAGGCTTATAGAAAATATATGGAGATAAATGCTTTATTCTAACTGTTGCGTGTTACTATGCTTTTCTACTAACCTGATTTATCAGGCATTTTTTTAAACTTTTCAACAGCTTAGGTTCATAGGCTCATAGGTGTTTACTAGGCTAACAACCACAAGGGCCTTTTTAAGCCTAGCCATGCATCCCAAATCTCTGACAAGTTCTGATACCCTTGATAAGTGTAAGCATGGGCCTGGGAGATGAAACAGTTACAGGTTACCTGTGTCCATTAGAGACATAGGTGCCAAACTAGGGATGAATTGCATGCCAGGGTAACACAGCAGTGCCGTTGAAGCAATCTGAATATTCATTCTGCTGTAGAATGAGCTAATGCTTGCAAATATTGTTTACATTAATGTATTTCTTCTGAAGCCATACTTGCAGGCTTCTTTATTGAACATAACACCTTATGTTTTAAATAAATGTGCTAGCAAACTGCATTACAAAACCATGTTATTAGTATTTTGGCTAATGAGTTATTAACTGTTACATAAACTAAGATACTTTCTTCTACCATAGCTACCAAGTATCACTTCTTTATGACCAGATTAACACATTATCATGCATATAAATGGATTACTGTCACTTCTCAAAACCAAAGAAAACATGATTCTTTGAAGAATAGTACACTACTGTTTGCATCCATTAGATGCAGCAAAACTTTTTATCATCCATAGTATTACTGACTGTATGGTATAAATCTACCCATTCAGCTCAGGTGAAGGATTCCATTAGTGCGTTGTGTATATGAATAGTCTTGTTTGTTGGTGTTTCATTCTTATTAGTTGTAATTTCACTATCAGTTTGTTTAGTTTATGTGAATACTCTGTTTCTATATTAACATCAGCTGGCAAACCCAGTTTACAGTGTATACAGCTCAGATGTAAACAGTCTGAACTTTCTGGTATTTTGCTAGCAAATAACACTGCAGACAATTTGGTGCATTGTTTGAAAACACTTTCAGTCATTTCTTGTTCTGTTTACTATAATAATATTATTTAAAATGCAGTTCCTAGATAATGAATTTCTAGTAGTTACCTTGTATTTATTTCATAAACTTTACCCTTTTAATAAAATCATTGCTGGCTTTTGTAAAATACTATTGAATAATCTGTTTTGGGAAGACATATTCACTGAGTCAATTGCATTTATTTATTTTCATTTTAAAGGTCTCAGTGTTCAAACTCTTAATGGTTTGCATGTTTTAAGTTCATAGGTCATAGGTTCTTAATGAGATTATCAAGAAGTAAAGCCACATCACCCAGTACTGGTGGGAGACTAACAATACCCCCTGTTAAGCAGAGTTTCTGCATATATTCCTGGTAAAAAATTTACAATTACCCATCCAATCATCCTGAGTGGTTTTAAAGGTTGCTAGGGAAGTTTTCTGCTTTATATGTAAGGGGATCTATTCCAGAAATTGGGGATGAGTTGGGCTAAGTATCTGTCTTGCCATCTGGTGGTGTTGGTGTGGTAGTACAGGTTTAAGTCTTTAGATTGGGTATTTGATTTACCCCATGTTCTACTGAGGTGAAGGAGTTTGAGTGTTGGGTCATTCATAATACGGAAGGCTAAGCAGAGATCATTCCTCAGGAGTCTGTATGACATTGAGTAGAGAGCAGAACTTTTACTCTAGCAGAGTAGCTAAAGGTTGTGAGACCAGAGATCTTTTTAGTGATGAAATGTTGAGGTCTCTCAAGCTGGTTTAGGTGCATAGCAAGGTATGTGCTTAAGATTGCATTATATTCAATGATGGGTCTAATAAAGGATGAATAAAGTGGGAGTATAACTTCTGTGGACCTTGAGAAAATACCATGATAGATAAACTGTACAAAGTGGAACTATTTTCTAATCACCATAGAGACAAGGTGGAAAAAAGTGGAGTCTGTTATCAACTTACATACCAAAGTCCATGATGTCGGTGTCACATTTAATAGAAATGCTATCAATATTGTAAGCAATAATGCTGATATATTTGCCAAAGGAAATTGTGCTACATTTCTTGTAGCTGAGCTCACAATTAATACACCAAGTATTTGTTTGGTCCAGCCTTTGTTGGAAATTTGAGTATCAGGATATGATTTGATAAACACACTCTGAAATCATCAGCAAACCAGGTTAGCCACAGTCCTTTGAAATTGACCTTTATATCACAGAAATATATATCAAAGAGGAGGAGGCCTAGGACTTAGCCCTGTGAGACACCACTAGTGACATTTTTCTGTACAGAGCAAATACCGCTGAACTTAATGGTATGGGTTTTGTTAGACAGCCAATTACCAGTCCCATGAACTAGGTATGGGTTAATGTTGAGCCAGGAGAGTTTGTCAAGAATCCCGACATGGGGTATAGTATCAAAGGCCTTGGCAAGATGGACTGCATGCTGCTTATCTGATGCCTTGGTTATCTTTCAACAAACTCAACGAGGAAGAGCAGGTATGTTCAGCTGAACTGGTATATATCCAGGGGATATAAGATAACCTATATCAATGTCAATTAACTCAGCTGTACTTAAACATTTTGAAACCTGTCTTAAAGAAAAAAAAATCTTTACTCGGTTTAATGAAATTCATTCTTCCTAGGATGTTACATAATATCAATAACTTTTGAAATCACTCATATAGAAAATGCTCTTTACTTGGCATCATGAGATTCATGCTTCCTAAGATATTACAACACATAAATAATTTTGCTGCATAACCACTAGCACATTTCTTCAGTGCATGTGGAAGTAACATCTGCCTTTTGTTTTCCTTTTTAATATTCCTCACATTTAGCAAGCACAGTCTTGCTTAATACAAGGTTTACTTGTGCCTGCTATGCCAATTTCTTTGATTTCATTTCAGGAGTTAACAGATTTCCAGTGAAAAAGTTGTCCTTGTATAAGAACCAGTCAAATCAGTATTCTGGTGTAGGTTTACTATCAAAATTGCGAACACCCGAATAAAATTTGATCATTTGCATGAATCATATCTCTGAAAATCAGCACAGGAACACAGGCACTATGTGGAATATAATGCTGAATTTGAACAATTAACATTATTTGACATATGTCTCCTCCTGCAGCTTACTCCGCACCACTGAAAGTTGAACTTTTAAGCAGTACATACATACTGCACAACAGAAATGTCTGTTTTTGCAGGGAGAGGCACGCCCCCCCTGCACCCCCCCCCCTGCAACTAATACATTCCAACTCCAAGATTGCACTACAGTGAGGAAAAGGGTAATTTCCCGATCCCCACTGTGCTGTGATCTGTATTCATAATGCCGATGACAGGTCTGTGAATGCACTGTGGCATTCACGAAACTGAACACTCCCATCAGTGCAGGTTAGACGAAATGGGAATCATCCAACTGTTGTTCGACATTCCTGTTTTTGTCTACCCGTACTCGTAATTTTGATTGTAAATCCTGGTGTATATATAGATCAAAGGTATGCTTACATTAACTTGCATATTGTGTGTACATACTCTTTAGTCAAACAAATAACATTTATTTTTTGACATTTGTTTACTAGGAAGGGCAACTGCGCACAGGTGACCTTTTTCATTGGAAGCCTGGGGGGAAAAGCTTCAAGGTATCATATTTAATGCAATCGATATTTGCAATAACATTATTTTTGTCTATTCAGTACGTGAGTTATATTCAAGGTCAGAGCTCAAGGTAGCAGCTCCAAGAAGAATCCTCATCAGTGCTGGAAGATGTAATACTTGCTTTTCCTCAAACATTTCCCAAACTCATGTCAAGAAAATACAAGCTGGCAATCATATTATTAGTACCTGCAGGCAGAGTCTGTTATCAGACATTAACTGTAATCTTCACCTCTAAAATTAAGTGAAAAAAATGTTGTGAGAAAATATACTGTGTAAGCATTGTTAAAACTTTATGAAGAAATAAATAATTCAAGAAATAACCTGCTTATGTCGATACGTATGTGTAAGTAATGTAGTTGGTGTTATGCATTAAAAAGGTGCATTCTGCAATCCTGATTCCTATATTCCTTTCCTTCTGTCAGACAGAGTCATTAACATGAACTATTTTTTGTGCATGCTAAGTGGTTCTAAGTGTGGCTTGTAGTCAGTGGAGCTGTGTCTTTCTATGCTTAGCTTTCTGGGAAGAGCTGAGTAAGAGTTAGCAGCATGGATTTGCTTTCTATTTTTCTGTAGGTAGGATGGTAGGATTCAAGCCTGTGCAGAACTATTGAACAACAGTATCACATAAACTGACCCCACAGAGATAGCAAACCTACTAGCAGATAGGTTTGATGACATTTCACACCCCTATCCCTTCCAGATATATCACAAACCTTGTACCTATCCCCCACCCCACCCTACATATCTGAAGAACAGATCATCAAAACCTTGTCCAAGGGAAAAAAACACAGCCTCTCTGGGACCAGAAGGCATCCCAGGCTGTCTTCTAAACAGGCTAAAACATGAACTAGCATCACCATTAAGTAGCCTTTACAGTCATAGTCTTACTACAGGTTTTGTTCCTGTGGAATGGAGAACAGCAACAGTTATTCCCCACCACAAAGGTGGCCTAGCAACAGGCCTGGGGAATTACAGACCCATATACCTGAGCAGCCTCATCAGTAAGGCCATGGAACATATCATTATGGACCTCATAAATAAAGACATAAGCGACCTCCAAACCCTGGATCCTACCCAATTTGGCTTCATCAAGGACAGAGCCTGCCTGTATAATCTTGTGGATTTTTTTTGAAAATGTGACTAGGGCCATTGATGATGGCAAATATGTGCACATAGCATATCTCGACTTGGCAAAGGCTTTCAATACAATCCTACATTCAGGCATTACTGATAAACTTAACAAACTGAATGTAAACCTCTTTGTTGTAAGCACACCAGACACACACTATCAGAGAGGTGACTGCACATCAACCAGCAGACCTGTTACCAGTAGGGTACCAAAGGAGTCACTGCTGGGCCCCCTATTGTTTGGTATATACTCAGAAGTTTAGGTCAAAACTAAAGGGCTGTGTCTGAGCAAGTTTGCAGACGACTGCAAACTGGGTGCAATTATTGAATCCCCATATGATGTTAGTATACTCCAGGAGGGTCTTATGTAGACCAATGACTGGTGTCTTCGTCACGGTCTTAAACTGAGTGCAAAGAAATGCATCATCATTCCCTTCAGCACAAACAATGTCCCTTCACACTATTAAATTAACAACAATACCCCAAGTACCCACGAAGTGGTAAGGGACTTAGGTTCACAAGATGACCGTGAACGTAACTTCAACCACCACACATTTCTACTGTAGTAAGGAAGTCTTTCTAAGTAGCACATTTGATTATAAAGGCATCGCCTGGAGAGCCAAAGAGGATGTTCTTCGTGTTTCACTGTTGCAGTCATCACATTTGGGTTATCTGCTTGCAGTAGCCCTCAGTCGGCCTGATTATCAAAGTCTTGGGTCCTGCATCGGCTGCTGTCTCATCTTCCATGATGTCAGGTAGTCAGGGGTATAAAGCATGCATCTGATGCCATTACATCAGTCCTTCTTGCCGTGCGGTGCCCGAAGCAAAAGCAGTTTGCAAGTGCTGGTCGGCCGACTCCTAAAATTTTCATTTTCGAGTTTCATATCCAAACTCTTCAACTAAGCTAAGTACCCCATTGGGGATCCTTTTTCTTGCTCTAAACTGATGTCAGTACTAAAATCCTATGCTGAAAAATGGAAAAGATTCTGTTCCTGGAGCCAAACTCAGGGGAAGGCACAGCAGTGCCCAATTTACCTCAGATTCTTCAATACTTAACTGAGATGCTTCACAAGGGTCTTTCCTTTTCCTCCATCAAAATTCATGCCTCAGCCATTTCAGCTCATTACAATACAGAACCACCCCTCTTCTCTCATCTACTGCTGAAGCAATTCCTCAGAGGGGCCAAAAACCTAAGACCACCCAGGAGAGCCCCTACTCCAGCCTGGGACCTTAACTTTGTATTGGAAAAGCTCACTCTGCCTCCCTTTGAGCCAGCTACAAATGCAGAGTTGCAGTTCCTTTCTTGGAAAACAGCCTTCCTTCTAGCCATCACTTCAGCAAGAAGGGTGTCTGAATTACAGGCCCTCATGGCATTGGAGCCTTTCATCATCTTTCATGTGGACAGGGTGTCCCTCAGGACCAATCCATCCTTCATGCCCAAGGTGATATCCAGTGTGGCCCTTAATCAGTCCATTCATTTGCCAACCTTCCTTTCTAATCCACAGAACAAAGGGGAATGAATACTGCACTCCTTGGATGTGCACAAACAACTTAGATTTTACTTGGACAGGACTAAACCTCTCAGGAAATTTGAACAGCTGCTGGTTGCATTTGCTGCAGGGGCAGAGGGGAAGGCTATCTCAAAGCAAACCATTTCTAAGTGGATAGGCCATTGCATTAATTTATGCTATAGGCACCATGGAAAACCTACCCCACAGGGGATAAGACCACATTCAACCAGAGCTGCATCTACCTCTACAGCCTTTCTCAGAGGTGTCCCTACCAGGGACATGCTAGAACCTGCTACCTGGAGTTCTGTACATACCTTCACCAAGCATTACCACTTGCCAATATTTTCTAAATCCAGAGATGGCTTTGCCACTGCAGTCCTGCAGGGCCTTATAGCTGGTCCTAATGCTATCTAATAACCTCCTCTCATCCTTAGCTTTGGGAATCTACCCAAATGTGATGACTGCAACAGTGAAACACGAAGAACATAGTACAGTTGTGTACACTTACCATAAATGTAGATGTTGGAGTGTATTCACTGTTGCAGTACTGGTTACCCTCCCTCCAGCACCCTGACTTCTATTGACTATACCTCTATTCTTGTTTACTATGCTTAAAGCTTTTTGGTGCATTTGCTTTTTTGTTGGAGGTGTTACCTTGTATATAACTGCTTCCCATTATGGGGGCATCTGACATCTGGGGCAAGAAAAACTGATGTAATGGCATCAGCTGCATGCTTTATACCCCTGACTACCTGACGTCATGGAAGATGAGACAGCAACCGATGCAGGACCCAAGACTTTGATAATCAGACTGACTGAGGGCTACTGCAAGCAGATAACCCAAATGTGATGACTGCAACAGTGAATACACTCGAACATCTACATTTATGGTAAGTGTACACAACTGTACTTTATAACCCAGCACTAATCTGGCCTATAATTGAGTATAATGCCCCATTTGGCATGTCTCGTTCAAAGCACTTGCAACAATTGGAGAGACCTCAGAGGTTTCTAGCAAAGAAGATCAAGGGACTTCAGCATGTGCTGTACACAGACCGACTAAAGTCCCTGTCACTTTGCTCTGTATCATATAATCTTCTTAGTTGAGACTTATATTTTGTTTTCAGCAACTTTAATCAGTGTCTGTTCCAAAATGCTCTCATTCAGTATGCTGTATGTCAGTATTTCATAAGTATTCTTAAGTTCATAGGTTCAGAAATAAATACTAGGCTAACTGCCCAGAAGGGTCATTTTTAAGTCTAGCCAGCAACCCAAGGACAGAATCAAATGCTGTACCTTGTGTCTATAAGGTAAATACTTTAATCATTCTGCCATACACACCCCCTCCTTAGACATTAGTTCTACCAATTGAGTATAATACAATATAGGATAATTACTATTGGGACAGCCCAACCAGTGTACCCATTGTAAATTGAATATATGCCAACAGAAAAAGTTTGGCCAGTGAAGTACCACTGAGCATTCTAGGCTAACTGCCCTGAAGACTTTACCCTCATGATAGAACTATATCAACCTTGGGCAAATCCTGTGATACCCACACTCAGTCACGTGTTATTGCCAGAATATACTCTAAAGTTGGAATTAAGATCATCTTTTTTTTTTTTTCCAAAATCTCTTTATTCAGTTTTTCAATAATAACAGTAATACAACATATCAAAAACATAAGCCGACAATACATATAAAAAGAAAAACAACCATACAAGCTAAATACTAATTATATACACTATATACAGTAGACGAAAGGAGAGGGATACTTCTTAACATTATTTGGAAGATGAGAGGTGGTATAAGGGGCATAGTTTATAAAGAGATAGCGGTAGAAATTCAATCACTTGTTATAGCTAGGTATACCAGGGAAAGTATTTAGGTGTATAGACTGGAAAGGAGAAATGATGCTTATAATGCAAGCTTTGCTTAATATAAGTTTGTCTTAGCAGCTCAATGTGAGGTCTAGCTTTAATTCTTCAGAATTACATCTAGTAAATAACCCCACTATTTCTGATAGTAATGTTTTTGTTTTGTTGTTGTATAAACTAATTTGTAAGATGAGATATATTTAATAGCTAGTTTGCTAAAGTCTTCCCATGTGACTGGAGATGTGACAGTCCGAATTTTTGTAATGTAAAATTTAATAAGGGCACACATTGTGATAAGGATATGTTTTAACATTTTTGGAAGTTCATTTGTGTTGGCGTGTAATATAGCCGTCTCCCATGACAGGGTTGATTTTTCATATCCCATCTTCTCTAATCTAGTTCTTAAAGAGCACCATAAGTTGCGTACCTTACTACAGTCCCACATACCATGGCGCATATCAGCTGTTTGGTTTGGACAGTGTGGACATATGGGCGAAAATTTGGGATTGAACTTATTTAGCTTTGATGGGGTATAATATACATTGTTATTTATCATAATTTGTGTGTATAGCAGCCTCTTGAAGGGAATAAACTTGATCATATTTTCAATGGCCAGTCTTTTGCTTTCTTCAGTAAGTAATTGTTTTTTCTCTTGCCAATATGTTGAGAATAATAGAGAATTCTGGTATTTTATGCTTGTTACAAGTTTATATGTCCTAGAGATTGTTTTTCCTTTAGTCACACCATTTTATAGTATTAGTTGTACTAAGTTAATGTCCTGCAGGTTGACATTAGTTTGTGAGAATTTTGCATTTATAAGATAATGGATTTGGCTAAGAATGGTAGTATATTTCTTAGGAAGGTTGAGTTTCAATCTTAGTTGTAGTATATTGTATTCTTTCCATTTGTAGATTTCCCATATTGTAAGATCTTTTATTAGGGGGTAATTTGTTATATTTAGGGGTTTATTATTTATTAGTAGGTTAGGATATAGGTGGAGCAGTTGTATAAAGGCAAGAGTATTGAATAGCTGTATTGATTTGAATAACTTTTGAGTAGTTAGGATCATATGCTTAATTAGTGGGTGTAAGTTCTTTGTGAGTAAAGCTTTTTGATTTAGGTTTAAAAAGGGAAGAGATTTGGTGTTTAAATTGTTCAAACCAGATTTTTGGTCCACTGAGGTGTCCAGGTATTAACGTATGGGTCATGGTTTATTATCTGTATTAGTCTGTAAGCAGTAATTATACTATAATAAAGTTTGATGTCTGTCAAACCCAATCCCCCCTTATCTTTGGCAAGTACACGTTTATCATATTTAATTATAGTAGATTTGGGATACCATAAGAATCTTGATATAGCTTTTTCTGTGTCAAGAAAGAATTTTTTGGGAATATTTGAGAAGGTGGCATTTAATTGAAAGAGTACTCTTGGTAATAGATTCATCTTGACGACACTAGCTTTTGAAAGTAGAGACATATTAATATTCTTCTATCTATTAATATCACTTTCAATGTTGGTCCATGTGCGTAGTAGGTTATTTTTTATGATTTCCTTAAAGTCGGGGGTAAACAGTATTCCTAGGTATTTTATCTGGTAGTTGATCTTGATCTCACTCTCGGGAAAGTAATATTCCTTATGGCCTATAAGATTCAAGGGAAGTAGATGGGATTTATTTGCATTTAATTTATAGTTAGAGATTTCAGAGAACTCAGCTATCGCTTTGAGTATTTTTGGGAGATCAGTTGTGGGAAGTTGAAAATATATATTTAAGTCGTCAGCAAAGACAGAGTATGTAAGGTTTATATTAAAGATTCTAGGTATGTGATGGAAGTTTTTTGTGAAATAAACAGGTGCAGGGGTTATAGATAGAGATTAAAGAGGTATGGGGAAAGAGGGCAACCTTGCTTTGTGCCATTGGATAATTATATAGTGTTAGTTTTGAGCTTATTTATCTGAATAGTGGTAGAAGCTTTCTGATATAGAACCTTAATTATCCTTATAAATTCCTGAGGAAATCCAAATAGAGGTAATATATTGAATAGGAAATGTAAGTTAACTCTATCAAAAGCCTTGCTTGTGTCAGCAGTGAGAACATACCTGGGGCATTTATCACTGTTAAGAAGTCTGATAGTGGTATCCAAGAGGAGGGTGTTGTCGCTTGTTTGCCTATTTGTCAGAAAGCTCATTTGTTCTTGGGAGATGATGGAGGGGAGTATATTTTTAAGTCTATTTGCTATAACATGAGCTAGGATCTTAAGGTCAGTATTTATCAGGGCAATTGGTCTATAGTTGGCTGGATCTGTTGGGTCAGAGTTTGGCTTGGGAATTAACACCATTTTGGAGTTATTAAAATAATTATCTGTTATACCGTATTGTATTATATAACTGAAAACTTATAATAAGACTTTGGGAATAGGTTCCATGAATTGTTTATAAAATTCATAGGTGTAGCCGTCAGGCCCAGGAGATTTACCTGATTTGAGTTTGTTTATCGCAGGTTTTAGCTCTTTTAGTTGCAAGGGTATTTTTAGAAGTTTTTCCTGATCGTCTGAAATTTGTGGAAATTTAATATTATGTATAAAATCACAAAATTTGTCTGTACAGGGAGGGAGGGGTAAGTTATACAGTTTATTGTAAATGTCTTCAAATACGTTTATTAATCTAGCTAGGATTTTTGAAGGTGTGTGTGCCCATTCTGAGTATTGATGTATTGATCTTAATTCTAAAAGAGAAATATTTTCTAGATAATGTTTGTGTAATTGCTTTTGCCAATCAGTTATTTTATACTTCAGGTCTTTTGAGTACTTATTTTGAAGTTCTAATTCAGCAGACTTGATTTGGTTCTCCAGTTTATTTTTGAGGTTATTGTATTTTTTCTTGAGCCATGCAGATTTTTGCATAATGATACCACTAATGACCGCTTTGGCAGCCACCCATTACATGTCGTAAGGAATTTGAGTGGATATTAAGTCTTTTTCATGCTGGGCTATAATACTAGTGACTTCCTGTGCTACTTCTTGGTTTTGAATGATTTTAGGATTTAATTTCCAGTTATTGAAATAGGGGACATTTTGTTTATAGTTTTGAAAGTCTAGGGAGAGACTAATTTTTGAATGATCTGATATAGCTCTGGGTGATACAGTATATTTTAGTCTATAAGAAAGCAAGGTTTGGGAGATTAGAAAAGTGTCTATTCTGGACCAAGTTTTATGAGTGGCTGAGAAAAAAGTAAATCCTGATATTGTTTTATCATATTGAAAATTGTTATAGGGGTCAGTTAGCTCAAATGTATTTTGTAGTTCTTCAAGTGCTATAGTAGTACATTGAGACTGCCTGTTTTCGTTATGCGACCTATCTTTGTCTGGGTTTAATAAAGCGTTCCAGTCCCCACCTATGATGTACAGATGATTTGGGTGGTTAGCTAGTATATTAAAGATTTCATAAATGAAGAGATGTTGATTTGAGCAGGGGCTGTATATATTGAAAAAGACTAGAGGTTTATTTAGGGTATGATATTCACTAATAAATAAAGCCCATCTTCCATTAGAGTCAGTTTTAATAGAAGTGATCTCTTCCTGGAAAGATTGATTTATTATAATAGTTACTCTCCTAGATAAAGAGTTATGACCTGCAGCAATTATTTGCTTATCCCACTTCCTTTTCCTTTCCTTATCCCAGAGTTGACTATCCAAGTGAGTTTTTTGCAAGAAGATTACTTTGGACTTACTTTGATATGTGAGATGCATGATTAAATTTCTTTTTTTTCTCTAATACCCCTTAACATTCCATGAATCTATTGATATCATTTCATAATTTGCTTATAAGGTTCTTTATTGATTTATAAGTGAAAAAGTAGTAATATAGCTTGTCTGTTTTTGTGTTAAGCTTTAACATAGATGAAGTGACTTCTGAACTCCTATACCCTATGTAGGTGCCTAACCACCCATCCCTCTGTTTTAGCAAATATGTATGTATCGGGAAGCAAAAAGTAGCTAGAATTTGAGCTAAAGTGATATATACATTGAGCAGAGGGATGTCAAAAATACCCAGAATGTTCCAAACATAAACAGTCATCAGCTACAAACTGTGCAAAGCCTGCCCCTTTTGTTATTGGTATTTGCAGTATGTCTACTATCTGACCTCTTATGTTAATATGTTAATTGTTTAATTACATGGCATGTATAGGCTAAGATAGAGTAAATGCTTAGAGAAAGTTGATATCAGCAGGCACTTATATATTATACTTCTTAACATTGCTAAAGATATTATAAATTAACCAAACAACATTTTGTATAATGCAGGTCTAAGAGGTGGGAATTAAGATAATCTTTTAATAAAACTAATTATGTAATCTGCTGATATTGCATTGTAAAACCTACTGTTTATTGCCAGCCACTTAATAAATGCTCAAAATGTTTTAATTTGAAGGACACTGCTGTCGTGTAATGATGTTTAGACTCAGAGAAGGATAAAGGTGAATGTTGTATTTTCTATAACTTCATCCCTCCTCTCAGTTTGTTTGATCTTGGAGGTGGTATATGGATTGTTCAGGGGCATGGGAGCTTGTCCTCATGTTGGGATGAAGACAGGCATGCCACCTGAAAAAAAAAAGTTTTTTTTTTGTTTTGTAACCTTGGAAGAGTCACAGTTTTGAGTAGCAAGATCACAAAGTTTGGGGTTTGGAGATTTACTGTGAGTAATTGTAGGTCATAAGATCTTAGGCTCATAGGAGGTTACTAGATTAATGGCCTTAGAGCCTTTTTTAAGTCTAACCATTCATGGCACGAGTTTCCCAATTGTCAATGCCCACAAGTTTGAATAGCTCTGGTATATGCTTGTGCCTTATCACAACTACAAACTGCCCCTGTCCATAGGGACCACGGGTGGCAGCCAGAGGTGAATTTGCAATTTCCCATCCATTTGTCCAAACTCTGTTTGAATTCTGACTTCAGCAATTAACTAAGGGCAAAACATAACCATAGTAATTAATTGATTTCGGAGTGCTGAATTAACTTTTGAGTGGTAGGATTTTTTGTTTTAGTAATGAATTAAAGTATTTAAGTGCTGTTGCTGTTTGAATGAACTGTCTGATGAAGCAATGGTTACCATTGCGAAAGCGCTCACCATTTTGTATTACAAAAAAAAAAAAGGAGATTTTACTTTGTCGTGGTTCGGCTTCTTTATTCCAGCTACCTTCCTACTGGGCACCTGTGTTTCAACATTTTCAACTTCTGGGCTGGTTTGGATTTGTTTGCTGCTCCATTTGAATACACTTAAGGAAAAGCTCTGTTTCGCATGAATGGGGAGTTTGTTCTGGAGAAGGGGTAATTTCTGAGACACAAAATTGTCCCTCCAACATGTTTTGTTTATGTCATAGACGAGGTTTAGATCCTTAGATAGGGTAATTCTAGTGCTGTTTGTTTTGCAAATGTAACACATGAAAACAAAGCCCAACAAGAACAAAACTAGTAAGCTACAAAAAGCCAGATCAGCTGAGAGTAATCCACTTTAATAAATGATAGTATATATTTGGCTCCATATTTAAAGTTAAGAAGTTATGAAATATAATATAATATAATACAATATAATACAACATAACAATGCACTTTAAAAACACTTTAAAAACACTTTCTGAGTTGTGTTTAAGTACATATATTGTATTTATGGTATATGTATTTATTTAATATTCATGAATTATAGGAAGGTGAATATTATTAAATTAGTAATTTGTTATTTAAGTTATTTGTTTTTTGTACATCAATTGTAGTAAGACATATTAATAAGTAACACATTTATCTTAGCTGTAAGTCTAATTGGTTTTAAACAATCTAAACAATTTGTGTATTTTAATTGTTTTTTTGAATGAGATGTATGATGAAATTGTTTTTGATTGGGTGGGGGACTAATGATTTAACTATATATTTGTATTGTATGTAGGCTTCCATTAACTCTGATGAAGCCATTGCTTTAATGGTAAAAGCGGTTAGTGGTGGAAGTTTATTAAAGCGGATTACTCTCAACTGGTCTGGCTTTTTGTCTGTTTTGCAAATGTATAGCAGATCCATCAGGGCTGGATTTGAGAATGCCTTATAGGTTAGGCATAGATTGCCCCTCAGTAGTCTGTAGGAGACTGAGTACAGGGACAGGGCTTTGAGGCGGTCTACATAAGACATATTATTTACACCCCATATTCTTTTAGTGAGAAACTTTTGAGGCTACTCCAGATGTTGCAAATGTCTGGCCATGTACATTACGAAGAGCGCATTGTACTCGATTATTGGTCTAATGAGGCTGACTATAGTGGGATTATGATCTTCTTAGATCTGGATGCCCTGACTTTACTTATAAGTTGTGTCACATAGAAGAATTTTCTCAGTACCATGAACACACTGTGATCAAAGTTCAGGTTACTGTCAACCTGAGTTCCCAAGTCCCTTACTACTGGGGTCTACTTTTAGGGAGTGTTAGCAACGTTGTAATTTTCAGGGGTGGTCATCTTCCCAAAGGGTATGATTATGCATTTTTTTTCATTAAGTTTTAAGCCATGGTTCTGGCATCAGTTATTTGTCTGTTTTAGACCTTCCTGGAGGATATAGACATCTTTAGGGGATTCAGTGATTGCACCCAGCTTGCATTCATCTGCAAATTTAGTCAGCCAAAGGCCCTTTACATTTGCCTTGACTTCAGAGAAGTATATTCCAAACAGGAGAGGTCCCAGTACTGAGCCTTGTGAGACACCACTAGTAACAGGCCTCTTGGAGGAGGTGGATTCCTTCATCCTACCATCTTGTGTCCTATCTGTGAGCCATTTGGCTATCCATCGGGTGACATAGGGATTTATGCATAAATTTGTGAGTCTGTCTATAATACTTGAGTAAGGTATAGTGTCAAATGTCTTTGCCAGGATAAGATAGGCAGTATGTACTGTTTTGCCCTCGCCCATGGCTCTAGTGACCTTCTCGAAGAAGTCCATCAAGTTTAGTATTCATGACCTGCCCCTAACAAAACCGAACTGGGATCGGTTCAGTGTTTGAAGATTTCTTATGTCTTTGTTTATCAGGTCCACAATAAGTCTTTCCATGTCCTTGAATAGTAAAATGTAATGGATCTGTTGTTCCTCCAGGACCTCCAGGTTCTTGAACAGCTTCTATCCAACAGTAATAAGCTTCATAAACTCTAACATCAACTTGGACGTCTCCTACCTCCAAACGTGATCTCATCTCGCAGGCAATATTTCACTGAAAGTGATACATTAACATTATTTAATTTACTATAGTTAATATATTGTTACAGAAGTGCAATATATTTCTCTTAAAAGTGTAATTGCAATAATTCCTTATGTGCAATATTAACAAACTGTCTTTTCTTCTTCTGCTGTGTACAGTATCGTTTGTTTATATGTCTAGGTTTATATATATGAGTAGTTTTACCTGACTAGAAATAGGTTACCAGGAGTATTTTTTATGTGTATTAGTCATTAGAATAGTTGTGTATACATCATGTCTTATTCTGTTTATACTCAATTTGCCTCTGTACTCTGATGATGAGCTGAAACCCGATATTTCGTTTAGGGAGCTGATACCCGATATTTCGTTTAGGTTGCACTTGTGTTTCCTAAATGACAATAGAGTTTTCTTTGAATCTTCCCTGGATTTGTTGATGGCCCATCTTTGTGTAGAAGAATGACAGTTGCAGTCCTCCATTCCCTAGGTATAAAGCCTGTCTGGAGGCTGTGGCTGAATACAGTAATGGTGGAGAAATGGTACAGTGTAGATCCTGGGGGGAAACTGGAGCTGATAGAGGGCTGAAATTGGAGCTAAATTTATTGTCCAGCAAATATTCTATATCTCCCAGGTTGGTATAGGAAAGTCCATTTACTATTAGTTCAGTACACTGTTGGTGTTCCCTTGAAGGTTGCATATATAATTGGAAAATACCTTATAGTAATCCTTAGCCTAGGAGGTTATTTTTGCCTCAAAGTTGGCTTTGGTGGACTTCATTAGCCCCCTGAGTTGCTTGCTGAGACTGTTGAGGGAGGGTTTTTTTTCTGTCTTTTGGACATAGCACTTCCTGTTTATGAACAGTGTTTTTTTTTATTTTATTGTACAACCTAGTTATACTGGAGGTCCAAAAGAGGTTTGTTTTTGGAGTTTATCCTAAGTTTATTTCAGTTTGGTACTCCTGTTTCTATGAAGTTATTTGCATGCTTTTATAAGTTTCTGTAAACACTTCAGCACAGGCCACTGTGCTGTCTGAGTTTGGGGGAGCGGCTTGAAATTTAGCTATGCCTTCATTTAATGGGAAATAGTTAGCTTTGGAAAATTCTTAAAATTCTGGGGTTTGCTGGGAATTTAGCCTTTATATTTATTTCAAGGGTTATCGCTTTGTGAACTGATCTGACAAGTGAAGACATTGCACAAGGGGGAGGGGTGCAGTGTTCTCTCACATTTGTGAGTACCAAATCTAGGATATTTGCACCCCTAGTAGGTGTGCAGACTAGCTGTTCCAGGGCATTTGCATTAACAAAATCCAGGAATCTTTGAGCCTGCAGGTTAGTGGTTGTGTATGTATCCCAATTTATGGTGGGATAGTTGAACTGACCCATGATTATGATTATGGTATTGACTTAACTGTGAGTGACTCCAGTACATTCAGATATATGCTATGGTTATCCTGGGTCATAGACGTAGAGCTATAGCTAACAAGGATATGGTATTATACTTTACTTGAAGTTAGTTGGGCATGGTGTAGCTCAAACACGGCATACTGTTTGACCAGTCTTGAAGTGTGCTAACTTTTTATGCAGATTGATACTCCTCCACCTCATGCCCTTTCTTGTGTGATAGTTGGTCTAAATTTATAGCCTTGTGCCAGGGTGCCTTCTGTGGATTTAAATCACATCTCAGTAACTGCACAGATGTCAACACTCTCCAAGGCGAGGAGTGCTTCCAGGGAGTAGAGCTTATTTTGAGAGTCCTTCCATTGAGTAGTAACACTTAAAAGACACCAAAGGGCTGAATAATGTTTTGGCCAATGTCCAAAAGCCTAATGGGGCAGATGCAGACCATCCATGGCAAAGAAACATGGTCTGTTGATAATGTCCACCCTAGCTGACAAATATTGGACCCCCTTAAAATGACAGCAGTAACTAAGCCAATTGTTAAAGTCAATCGTCTTCTGTTTATTTTGTGGTATCATCCTTGGAAAAGGTAGAATGCTGCTCAATGCTAGGGTCTTACCTGCCTGGGGCACATAATCTGAAAGCTCCATCATGTGTCTTAATCTGAAAGCTGCAACATGTCTCTTAGGTCGACTAAATGAAACAGGATTATTCATAGTAAAACCAGTGCTGGGTTTTGTTTCACATTTCAGTTATCCATCCATGACATCAGAGTCCTGTACATAACCACAGAACAAGGCCTTATGCACAAAAATATGATTTCCAAACAAAAAAAAACACATACAGGAGAAAATGTGACCTTTTGGGAAGGATGTGACTGAAGCCCATTGAACCCTAGATTTATGTTCTTTAGAACTGGTTTCCCCCAATCAGACAAGTCTACTCAAATGGGGGTGATCACTCTGTTGTAAACTTTGCCACATGAAGAGTTCAGATTATTGGAAAACTTGCAGCATGGTCCTGAGACTGATCTGAACACCATACTTTGTAAGAGAGCAAGCATTTAAAGAAGTAATGTTTAACTCCAGCTGCATAACTCAATCTTGCATTTTCCCTAGTGTTACCCAAATTACATGAGACAGGAAATACTAGTAGGGGTGAATGAAGTCCAACAGAAAAGTCCTGTCATTTTTAAGGAACAGAAAGCTGTCAAATACTGTTCTGTCTATCTGTCTGTCCTGCTGGTAGCTAGCCCGTTCTTTTCCTAGGGAATAAGAATGAAAAGAATAGAGATGTTAAAATGTTGTTGATGTAGCAACAATTATTTCTAATTATTAACTTTTACCATGTATCGATTTTCCCAGAAATGCTAGTGTTCTTTGAAGTCATGGTTAGCTAGTTACAAATTTACCATCTGTTGCTTTAAAAGGATTATGCTCAGCACTTTGGAATGCTGTTTTAACATGTCATGCTGGTTTTGTCCATGTGATACACTAAAATGATAATGAAACACAATTAGTCATCTTCAGCAGTATAATATTTAGTTCATAAGAAATTAAATACCACTGAGAGCATGCAATGCAGGATGCACAAAGAATACTCCTCAGTGAAGAAACCAGTGATATATTAAAACACACACAGCGGTACGTATATACACACATACACACACACACACACACACACACACACACACACACACACACACACACACACACACACACACACATATCTATGTTAGACTATTGCTCAGTTGTAAATATACTATAAACACCAACCTCTTGCTTTTGGTAAACAAGTGATGATCGGCTTTATATCTTTGATTTCTAAATTATATAGTGCTGCTGAATTCTACACTTCCATACTAGGAAATGAGTTTTGTTTTAATACAGTTTTGCAAGTAACAGTTTAAGTAAGATATTTCAGTGATTCTGAAATGGTAGTTAACTTTCCTACTGTAACAAGGGGAACCAAAAGCTGCTTACTTCTATTATTGTTCCCATGACTTCAGCTGCAAACATGCACAAATACTCAAACAACAGAACTTAACAGGTCTTCCCTTCTACGTCCTAAGCCTAACCAACCCTTATTGTAATTTATTTCCTCTTTGGTGTCCTTCCATAACATTCTCCTCTTTATAATACTAATCAACTCTCTCTCTATGTCCTTAATTTTCCCTCCTGCTCATTAGTCCTCCTCATCTCACTCTATTACTCTATATTTATTTTGGCATCAGGATATTCTGTTATCTCTCACTTCCATATATTATTAGAAATATAGTCAACGTTTTGAATAATTATATATTACTTTACTTGACACAGGCTATCCGCATCTTCAAAGCGTTTTGCTACTTACAGTGCGTATTTTATTCTTGATCACAATCTCTCCCAGCAGTATTCTGTAAATGTATTTCAATGTGTTTTGAGGGCTCTTGCCCCTTGTATATAAGGTACAACTCAATCGATTCTAAAGAGTTTTATCTTTTGTGAGGCTTTGCTCCCATTGTGTATAATTGTTTATCAGCTATTGCAAAATTTTTTATGTGTGTTTTATAGGTTCATAGGTTCATAGGTTCATACTAGGCTATCTGCCCGAGGGCATTTACAAGCCTAGCCCATAGTTTTGTGGCTCACGCCACCCCTTTAGTATGGGGAACTATACCCATTATTTTGCTGTGCCTCTGTTGAGCAGTGACACTGAGGTAATCCCTGGGGTATATCTGTGATCTCCCATCCATTGGTCAAGATTTCTCTTGAACAAAGCCAGCGAGGTGCTCTGCCTCACATATACCGGGATTTTATTCCACAGCATAGGGAGTCTTTGGGTGATGAATCTATCCCTCCAGCACGTCCTATTAATAGCCGTGTCGAGGTTTAAGTCTCCCACCATTGGTCAAGATTTCTCTTGAACAAGGCCAGCGAGGTGCTCTGCCTCACATATACCGGGATTTTATTCCACAGCATAGGGAGTCTTTGGGTGATGAATCTATCCCTCCAGCACGTCCTATTAATAGCCGTGTCGAGGTTTAAGTCTCCCGCCCTTGTGGCTCTGACGGATCTAGATTTTTTGAGGTGAAGCATATTCATCAAATCTGGGTTTGACATGGCCTTGTATGTTAGGCAAAGGTCACCTCTGAGCAGCGTGCGACTGAATAGAGCTGGAGTTCTTTCAGTCGGGCAGCATAGGACAGATGTTTGAGACCCTTTATCCTTTTGGTGAGGAACTTTTGTGGCCTCTCCAGCTGCTGCAAGTGTCGGGTCAGATACATTCCGAATGGGGCATTGTACTCAATCATTGGTCTGATGAGTGATGAGTATAGGGAGACTATGACCTCCCTTGATCTAGATGAGAATCCCTTCATGATAAGGTGGGCAATGTAGAAGGTCTTCCTAACTACTTTAGCTACATGGGTGTCGAATGACAGACTACTATCAACCTGGGTCCCCAGGTCCCTGATAACTTCTTCTGTGCTCAGTGGATTGCCACCTATTTGGTAGCTAGGGTAACCTTGTTTTTCCCGAAGGGTATGACTATGCATTTTTGGCATTTAACTTTAGGCCATGGCTCTGGCACCAGTTATCCGCTTCTGTGAGACCCTTCTGAAGGATATCTGTGTCAGATGTGTTTTCTACTATGGCCCAGTTTGCAGTCATCTGCAAACTTTGTCAGCCATAACCCTCCTGTGTTTGCTTGTACTGGAAAAGTAGATGCCAAACAAGAGTGGGCCCAGGACTGAGCCCTGTGGTACACCACTTGTGACAGGCTTTGAGTCTGACATGGCGCCAGCAACTCTGACCCTGTGGGTTCTGTCACTCAGCCAGTTTGCAACCCATCTTGTGATGTATGGGTTAACATTTAAGCTGATGAGTTTTTCAATGATACCCGAGTGGGGTATTGTATCGAAGGCCTTCGCCAGATCGAGGTAGGCTGTATGGACTGCCTTTCCCTCATCAATGGCTTTGGTGACTGTTTCGAAAAAGTCAACAAAGTTTAGAAGGCATGATCTGCCTTTGACAAAGCCAAACTGGGATGGATCCAAAGTCTGCAAATTCCCTATGTCTTTATTTATGAGGTCCATTATGTGGAGCCTTTCTCTCTAACATATATAAAATAATTAATCTGTTGTGGGGCTTTTCTCCCTTTGTAAATTATTACTCATCACCTACTGTTTAAATGTTTTTGAATCTGTTGTGGAGCTTTTCTCCTCAGGTTTCTGCTGAAAATGGGCCATTGGCTTAGCTGGATTTTCCCGTTTACCAAAGGACAAATAAAATAAACAAGTTAACACATTAGAAGATCACCTGTGCTGAATAGTACTAAACTTGGAGAAAGAATAAAACAGTTTACCTAAGTACAGTTTTGCAACACTTTTTTCTGCCTGAAGGATTTTCTGTTAGGAAAATATCTATTTCTTGGAGTTTTTTACTCATGATTTTCAGAAATTGATAGATTGCTATGATATGCATATACAAATAAAAATATAGTGTTATTCAAGATTTTCCTCTCTCTCAGAGTCAATGAATATGAGATAGTTTCATCATGTTGACCTCCGTGTATATTTCCTTCATATTGCTCATGACCTCAGTATTTGTAGTTTTTAGTGGAGCAAATGTATCTTTCTAACCACCTCAGATTGACAGCTGTTTGTGTGGGCCGTGCTGTGCTGTTTAAGGTGCATCTGAGTATATTACTGCCCAGGTAGCAATCCATACAATTACTTTTACTGGAAGGAATGCATTATATGCTGCTATTATTTTCTATAGGAATGTTGTAAGGCTTTTTGGGTTGTTGGGTAACATTTACAGAAATAGTTATGATAACAGTGCGGATAAAATGAATGCAACAATTCATTACACTTGCTGTAGAGTCTATGACATAATTTAGTTTGCTTAGTGAATATAAATAAAACTATAATGGGTGGTGCAGCTCTTAACATTGTCACCTCAAGGCAAGAGGTTCTCTAGTTCTACTCTCAGCTGGGCAGAGTCTGCATGTCCTCCCAGCACTTCTGTGGGTTTTTTCTGGGAACTCTGGTTTCCTCTCACATTCCAGAGACGTGTCTGGAGAATTTCTCTTGGGGCCTTTGCTGAAAATAGGTTCTGTCCTAGTCAGACTTTCCAGGTCAACAAATGTTAAATAATTAAATAAATAAATATATAATACAGTTAGACTTAAAATGCATTTACTAAAGCACATGTTAGTATCGTATAGCTCACTTACTTGGAAGAGTACCTCAACACTTTACTCTGTAAGGATTTTGTGCTGTAGGAAAATAAGACTGGCAAGACCCCAAATTATTCATTAACATAGTCTTATTACAAATAGAAGTTCATAGAGGCATTTCAGGAATATTTTTAAGGTAATATCTTCAAAAAAAGAATAGATCATAGGCAATTTAAGCTGTCTTCAAAAGAAGCAATTGCTTTTGAACTTTGGAGACCAAACTGAGATCAACAGTTGTGAACATAGCTGAGTATAAGAATTTTGTTCAGGTGGAATTGCATATTAGATATTTGTAACTCTGATAAATACAATAGTGAAAGCTGTAAATTATTTTTTTGACAATTACTTATTTTATCCACAATAGATAGCAAAGAAATGATGGTAATTGCTCTCCAGTCTTGCTAATAACACTTGTTCCAAATATACTTTGATATTTTTGACCTTTACTTATCCTGTCATACCTTTTTATCACATGCTATACCCAACTACTTCTTCAGTCATACTGTCTTCCTCCTAGCCTGACTAACTGTACCTCCCCTCCCCTTTTTTTCCTTGTCAGTCTAAATGTATATAGGTATAAAAGGCCATATGGTCTTCCACACCTATTTGAGGTACATAATGATGGATATTATTCCCTATTAATATATTTAATTTATGTAAAATCACATGATTCCATATACTGCATAACTTGTATAATTAAACTGTGTTATTTGTACATGTGTGCTATTTATATTCCCTATAGATAATTTATATATTTTCATCATAGTTGTACTTCATGCATGTATTTTTAAACTATTTAACTGTTTGTATTGTATGCTTCTAGATGTTTTCTCCTCATACCTCCACTGAAAGTGAGCATTTATGCAGTTATATTATTTCAGGTAAACATAAACAAACAAATAAACAAACAAATAAATAAATAAATAAATAAAACTGTGTGAGAAATGTGTCACCACACAATGATATGTATAAACACAAGCTGACACAGAAAAGGTGTATCTTAAGAGGGGGAGCTAGTCCTCCATTTTTACTCTCCAGCACTAGGACAGACAAAAGTTTTGCAAACAACAGTAGTCAGTACAAAAAAAAATGACAAATTGAAATCAACAAATTCAAGTGAGTTCTCTATATACAGAAGGCCACAGTGTAGTAAATGGGGATTCTATGAAAAGAGTCAACTGACTGCCATGTCTCAAAAGATTCAACAAACAGATGGTTACTACCACATTCCTACTGTAAGTAAAATAAATGTAACAAACAAGATAAAAGACTGAGATCTACAATAAAATATGATAAAATAAAGTTCAGAATTGCTCATTTTGGGTGTAGTGTCCATTATTTTAAAATAATGCCAATTCTCTCTCTGACAAATTTCTTGTCAGAAACAGATGTTTTCCTAGCAAGATTTTAGCTTTGTTATAGATGATACCAAGACACAACATAAAACTATTTCTTTTAGCTCTTAGGTTCATAGGTGTGTGCTAGGCTAGTGGCCCTGGACCCTTTACAAGCCTAGCCCATAGAAGTGCCCTGGCATCATGTCACCCGACGTTAGTTCTCAGTGCCTCTATCAAGTAGAGCCACTGGAGTGATCCCCGGGGTAAACCTTCTATTACCCATCCACTCAGCAAGATCTTGCCTCTGAACATGGTACCTATAACAAGAAATTTTGTGAATTACATACATAGAGGAGACATTTGCCTCACTGTTTTATTTCTCTTTCAGTGTTCTCCATCTCTCCCTCTCTCTCTCCTTCTCCACAAAGCTTCATTTGTAAAACCATCTGAATAAGTTTATGGTTTTTTTTTTATTAATATACAGCATATCACTTGAAGCAGTAGTTATGACATCACCTTTAAAGTCAGTAAGTAAAGCAAGATATGACTGCAAAAAAGATGGAAATTGCAGTTACAAAATAAATGGCCGTATTATATTTTTTTCTATTTCATTTGCCCCTCGTACCTGACAGCCATTAAGTGCTCTCCTCATTAGACCCACTCCATTCATTCCTCCCACGTGTGCACTGCTTCTCCAGTAATGAATGAGGCAATAGCCGTCGAGAGGAATTCATCATACAATTGCCTTTTGAACTTGGTCGACTTCTTCGAAACAGTCACCAAGGCCATTGATGAGGGAAAGGCAGTCCATACAGCCTACCTTGACCTTGCAAAAGCTTTCGACACAATACCCCACTCGGGTATTATAGAGAAACTTACCAGCTTAAATGTAAACCCATATGTCACAAGATGGGTTGCAAACTGGCTAATGGACAGAACCTACAGGGTTAGAGTAGCTGGCGCCATGTCAGACTCCAAGCCGGTCACAAGTGGTGTCCCACAGGGCTCAGTCCTTGGCCCCCTGTTGTTCGGCATCTACTTCTCAGAAGTACAGGCTAACATAGGAGGACTATGGCTGACAAAGTTTGCAGATGACTGCAAACTGGGAGCCATAGTGGAAAGTACATCGGACACAGATATCCTTCAGAGGGGTCTCACGGAAACTGATAGCTGGTGCCAGAGCCATGGCCTGAAGTTAAATGCCAAAAAATGTAAAGTCATACCCTTCGGGAAAAACAAAGTAACCCCAACCTACCATATAGGTGGCAATCCACTAAGCACAGAAGAGGTTATCAAGGACCTGGGGACCCAGGTTGACAGTGGCCTTTCTTTTGACACTCACATTGCTAATGTGGTTAGAAAAACCTTCTACATTGCCCACCTGATCATGAAGGGATTCACATCCAGATCAAGTGAGGTCATTGTTCCCCTGTACTCTTCACTTATCAGACCAATGATCGAGTACAATTCCCCATTCGAGATGTATCTCACCCGACACCTGCAGCAATTGGAGAGACCCCAAATGTTCCTCACCAAAAGGATAAAGGGACTCCAAAATCTGTCATATGCTGCCAGACTGAAGAAACTCCAGCTCTATTCAGTCGCATACCGTCTGCTCAGAGGTGGCCTGTGCCTGACATACAAGGCCATGTCCAACCCGGAATTAATGGACATGCTCCACCTCAAAAAATCCAAATCTACCAGATCCACTAGAGCAAGCGACTTAAACCTTAGCACGGATATAAATAGGACATGCTGGAGGGATAGATTTGTCACCCAGAGACTCCCTATGTTGTGGAATAAAATCCCGGTCCATGTGAGGCAGAGCACCTCGCTGGCTCTATTCAAGAGAAATCTTGACCGGTGGATGGGAGATCATAGGTTTACCCCGGGAATCATCTCTGTGTCACTGCTGGACAGAGGCACAACAAACTAATGGGCACAGTATTTTTTAACATAAGGGGTGGCGTAAGCCACAAAAACTCTGGGCTAGGCTTATAAATGCCTTAGGGCAGATAGCCTAGTATAAACCTATGAACTTATGAACCTAATTAGCCATGACTGCTGCTTGTGCCCTCACAGGCGTCATGTCAACTAATGGCATGTGTTATGGCCATGACCCAACCCCTGGTCAGGATGTGCCCATCTGAGTCACCACAAGGACTGCCTATGTCTCCCAGCCACAAACATGCATGCTTTGTCACATGTGATGGCAAGGCCTGCCATCATCAGCTAGGGTGGCCACAGCTAACATCCTCCCTGCACTGACTTGCTGCTGTGGTCAAACCTCTACTTGTCGAAGAGCATCAGCGAGCCAGCTAAGAATTATCTTCCCCCTCTAGGACTGGAGGTCTGGTTGCCTAAATTGTAGGCAGGGCTTTATTCCCTTATGTCTCTGCCAGAACTCAGCTGAAGTGTTATACAGTGTTAGCATGTATTTATAAACTGGACCTTGCAGAAACATATAACAGCTTACAGAAGGGTGCCTTAAATGACTACTCTAAAAACTTCATACTAAAATTCCACACATTTAAAAATTATAACTCTGCACAGCCATCAATTAACTAAAATTAGCAGTAAAATTATTTTTCATTAAAATAGAATAAAACATATAGTTATTATACATAAACTGCTGCATAATAAATTCAGACAGTAAAAAATACAGGTGCCTGAAGTGCCTTTGGGCTCTTGCTTCACAACAACCTGAATGTGCAGTAATACCCATCCTGTTCATGCCTTATTGCATGCATATGTAATACATGTTTGTATGTGTGCATTTTGTGTGTGTGTGTTTATGTGTGTGTGTGTGTGTGTGTGTGTGTGTGTGTGTATGTGTGTGTGTGTGTGTGTGTGTCATGTTTGTATGTGTGCATTTTTGAGTGTGTGTTTATGTGTGTGTGTGTGTGTGTGTGTGTGTGTGTGTGTGTGTGTGTGTGTGTGTGTGCTTGGTTATGCGAGGGCGTGTTTTCATGTACGTACTTATGTTTGTGTTTGAATGTTTAAGTGCATGCTTGTGTGTGTATATGCTTGTTTATGTAAGGGTATTGTATTCATTTGTGTTGGTATATTTGTGTGTGAATGTTTAAGTGCATGCTTGTGTATATATGTGTGTATTTGCATGTGTGCATTAGCACATGCATGCACTCGGGTGTATGTATGCATAGTTGGTTAAAGAGTCTTTTAGCTGCCCCAGTTTTTCCAGTTTTGCCGTATGTCTGATTATACCTTACATTTTATCATCCTTCATAGAATGTTTGATTCTCTGCTAAATCAGTGAAGATTACAGTCAGTCAATAATGCCATTTATTACAGTTTCACAGATTTTATTGTTCAGAAAATATATGTGGATACAATGTCTGTTGTTCTGTTATCATTTAATGTAAACTAGAGTTTTCTTCCTTTCTTTTATCCCTGATTTTGTAGAATATCTGTGATTTTGCCTCATGTTTTCTCATCCCTCATAGAATGTTTGTTTTTTTTTTTTTGGTAAATCAGTAAGGATTACAGTCAGATAATAATGACAGTCATTATAGTTTCATTCTTTATTGCTCAGAAAATGATTGTTGATGCAACAGGTATTATTCTGATAATTTTGTAACTAAATTAGACTCGTCTTCCTCTTGTCTGTCTCCAGTTTTGCAGAATGCCTCTGATTTTGTCTTATATTTTTTCTGTCCCTTGTAAAATGTTTGAGTTTCTGGTAAATTATAGAGGATTGTGGTCAACCTGTAATGCCAATCATTAGACTTGCATAGTTAGTATTGTTCTGAAAATGCATGTCATTGTGACACCTGAATAAATTAGAGTTGTCTGTTATTTAGTAAAGAGAACTGTGTTTCTGAGCTGTTAATAAACTACTTCCTATTGTCCAAAGACGAGAGTGTGATTCCCTCCAGCTCTGTGCCTACTATGTGACTTTGAGAAAGTCATTTAACTAGACAGTGATCATGGGTTGTCAATGAAAAGGGACACTTTTCCCAGTTGGTTTACATGTGTAATAAATAGACAAAAAGTAATATTGAAAATCTGTGCCTTTTTGGGCCTTTGTTCCATTTTCTTAACTTTGTCTTGAATTCTTAAAAAGGTTGAGAAGTATTTGGGGGTGTTCCGTGTAATATTTCTGGTTTTTCTGGGACATTGTTGTGGATTGCAGTCATGAAATAATAACAGGAATAGAATATGAGTTTTAGACTTTTATCCTTCATAAATTGCTTGCTAATGCAAAGCTTGTTATTCTAGCAATTAGGTTTGTATGATAAATATTTAACATATGTTCCTAATGTCATGTCTTCTTACCTGATTTTTGAGCTAAGCTGTTGGGAGGGCAAGGGATGCAATGAGTTGCACTCTGTGGTTCTGACAGTAGCAAGAGTAGATAAGTTTATGGATCAGTGCTTATGTATTTATTCCTGTACATAATCTCAAGCAGGTATCTGAGGTGTACAGTCATACAAGTTGCTGTAATTGATGGTCACACACGTGTGTGTGTGTGTGTGTATGTGTGTGTGTGTGTCTGTGTGTGTGTGTGTGTGTGTGTGTGTGTGTGTGTGTGTGTGTGTGTGTGTGTGTGTGTGTGCGTGTGTGTGTATGAACGTATGTGTATCTATATGTGCTGTGTGTGTGTGTGTGTGTGTGTGTGTGCGTGTGTGCATGTGTGTGTGTGCATGTGTGTGTGTGCGTGTGTGTGTATATGAACGTATGTGTATCTATATGTGCTTTGTGTGTGTGTGTGTGTGTGTGTGTGTGTGTGTGTGTGTGTCTGTGTGCATGTGTGTGTATATGAACGTATGTGTATCTATATGTGCTTTGTGTGTGTGTGTGTGTGTGTGTATGTGTGTGTGTGTGTGTGTGTGTGTGTGTGTGTGTGTGTGTGTGTGTGTGTGTGTGTGTGTATGTGTAAATATTTTGTTCCTGCATCCCAGTGTAGTTATAGTAGAAAGGAAGGAATCAATTATAGGAAACAGGAGCATTATCATACGAGCTGTGTCCTTTGGGTGCAATCCATGATTTCCTTGTTTTGTTGGCCATTGACAGTGTATTTATTATTTGGTTGTGATTAACCTGGAAATATGAAATATATATCTTTACTGTTAGTATTTTAACTCTGAATGCATTTTTAACTTAGCTTGCTCTTTTCAGGCATGTATGTGTGAAATGCACTGTATTCGCCTACAATAGTATTTGTCTGGTACATAGTGCAGATGAGTAAGGCCATGCACTGTTTATGAGCTACTTTCTGTAGTTCAATGTTTTATTCCCTCACCTGGTCTGTCGTGGAAAAAGGACATCTGTGTCTAGTGGGCTGTCCTAGGCTGTTAGCAAATGTGCTCCACATTATGTTTGAATTCCTGCACTCATAGCCACTAATTAGTTTTGAAATATATGTTATTTGACTATGAGTCAAGTCATATCTGTTGTAGTTTAATGGCTTGCTAGATGCACCCTCAATAAATGTGAGTTTCAAGGAGAAAAAAGCTTTATTGTTGAGCATGCTATGTCTGATTTCAGTGTGAGAGTTTTTTTATACTTGGCTGTCATTATTTTTGCTGTATATTTTGAAATAGAAGTTTTAAATTCAATTTTAATCTTTGTGATCATTATAAAAGTAAAGGAGAAAATAGTATGTATATTGATAGGTTTTGAACAGTGTTTTATGGTAACTGGGGAGACACAGCCAAGTAATGGAATATTTTGGTATTCCTGAGGGAGGCTTGGTCCATTACTCTGCATGGGTCCCATTTGATCATGATGTCGCTCTGAGAGGGAGGCAGTTACATTGAGCTAATACAACACATAAGGTAAAGCTAAGGATCCCCAGCCTTTTTCTGTTACCATATTTAATGTTCTTCTGGAAATAGTTGTTACACAACACAGATAGAACTGCAGAACAAGTGGGTATACTATTAGCCAATTTTTTGCACATAGAATAAGAAGTGCTTAGTGCTTTCCATTGGAAATAGTAAGGCATGCAGCTTCAAGCCATGGCTCATTCATACAAATTAGAATTGTGCAGAGCTTCGGCATATATCCCAATTAAACAGTAGTGCCAAAACATGATATAAATCCACAGTATGAAAGTTTGTTAGACAGAGGAAGTAAGTCATGCTGCTTTTACATTGTTCTACATTAAACTGAATAAAAGAAAATGACATTATTCTGAGATTATCTGCAATGTCATGCCTATGTGGACAATAAGCTGTCTTTTGATCACAGTGTATCCACTATTGTAAGAAAGTAATTTTCCATTGTGCAGCTTATCAGTAATGGTATGGCATCAAGGTCCAGGAATCTGATCACTTCATGGTATGTGGGACTTATTAGGCTGATCATGGATTATGATGTCCCTCTCAGTATGTACCTGCCTTAACACTTAACACAACTTAAATGTCCACAATGCTTTCTCAACTAGAAAATCAAAGGCCTCAATCATAAACTACTACACTGACCATGTCAAAGCCTTGTTCCTCTTCTCGGTATCATACAGGCTCTTGAGGGATGATATATGCCTCATTTAAAGAACCTCATCAGACCCTAATCTCTCATATTAACTGCACATTCACAACTTCAGTGGTGGCATAGCCGACCATTCAAGAGATAGTAATCTCTTCAACAACATAAATATAAAATGTTTGAGGGACAGATATGTATCACAGAGAATTTTATGTGAAATTGTATTTCTCTCCACATAATGCAAAATATTCTCTTACTCTATTCAAATGAAACTTGAATGAATGGACAGGAAACCTCATATTCACCCCTGGTTTACCACCCTTGTCCCTTATGGAAAGTATAACATGTAAATGTTCTCCCTGCTCAGCTCTGGATTATTCATACTTAAATTTCTAGGGCTAAAAACTTCATGGGAATGTAGGGCAAGGCTTCTAACTATTCTCATACATGAATGGCCTTGTAAGTACTTATGAACCTATGAAACTATGCGACAGGAATAAGTGGGTTATGTTTGTGTGGGAAAATACAAATTATACAACAGCGTAAAAATCAGAGGAAATACAGTTTTCTGAATAGACGAAACTTGTCTTTCATTTTGAAAAAAACTCAGTCAACAGTGTTGATAAATTCTGAAAAAATGAAGAAACATAAAGATGACTCCTCCACATGCTGACTTCCTATGGTAACTCTGAAACTCATAAGTGCAGGTCGCGGAATAATGCAAAAAAGTCTGAAAACACAAGAAAATCAAATTTCGCTATTCTCCTTTAAATTTATTTTTGTAAGAGCATGCCCCTCTCCACCCCCCAATGTGGGGGTCAATACCCCCACACCCCCCTGAACTTATCTATACCAACTCTAAAACTTACCATACTCTGGAGAAAAGGGAATAGCCTGAGAAACTGCATTCTCAAAGTCCACGTTAACATTCATTCAGCCTTGCTGTTTTGGGATTTGCACTAACACATCTCAGAATGCCAAATACCTGCTAGAATTCAGTTTCTTGTAAGGCAAGCCTCTGAATTACAAAAAAAAAAAAAGAAAAAAAAACTGAAATACACTACAACAGTGAATACCAAATTGTTGTTCTCCTTTAAGGTTGTCTTTTGTAAGGGAGAGACACCTTCAGCTCCTGTTGTGTGACCAAGCTCACCACACCCCCCTTTAATTCCAAGATCACCATACCTCAAAGTAAAGGGAATATTCTTTTTTTCCCCAAAACATTTTTATTAAATTTTGTTAATAAACATGGACATAAAGTATTAGAAATAAACAATATAAAACATAATTATTTACACTATATACAAACATCCATGATAAACATTTGTTTTATCCAAGAAAGGTAATCAATATTTATCTAACAATCTGTCCAATTTTTGCCAAGCTAGTCTTTTGTATGTTACATTTGATGATCTCTGATAAATAGTTTGCATTCCTTTTTTACATACAGATTTTGCAATTGAAATAAACTCAGTAAACATAACATCTTGCTTATTTTTCCACTTCAGTGTACATCATACATGCTTGATCTTGTGTGAGTAAATCCAGTCTTTGAGGAAGCTTGTGGTAATTACCCATTGCCATTTCCAAAAGAGGGGAGAACCACTGTTGCCTAGGCCACAAGGCAGTCACCACAATGTTCTTGGAGGACTTCTTCTGAATCTTCAGAATGACCGTGAAGATCAGTGGAAAAGGTGGAAAAGCATACAGGAACATGTCCAAGGAAAAGAAAATGCATGTGTCTTCCAGGCCTTCTTGCATGGAATCCTGGAAGAGAACTTTGCCAACTGATTCTTGTGATTAGAGGCAAGTAGATCTATTGAGGTGTTCCCCACAGCTGGATGAATTCTTGGAAGACCCCCCCCTATTTATTCTCCATTTGTGAGGGTCTGTCCTTGTTCTACTCAGCTTGTCTACCATGCAGTTTTGTCCTGATGGTATGTAAGATGCCTGTAAGTGAGATTGTACAGAGAAGCTATATCTCAGGCTACCATGGATAGTTTTCACAGAAGGTAAGAGCTGGTTCCCTGTTGCTTGTTTATGTACCACATTACTGTGGAGTTGTCTTAATACTTGAAGAGGTCTGGAGACCACAAATGGTTGAGACAACTGAGAGCATGTATAAGAGCTAACATCTCTTTTATGTTTATGTGCTTTGGTCTGTCTTTTTTGTACCAAAGGCACTGGACTTTAATTTCCCATAGACACTGCTTCTCGGGCAAAGTCTGATGTATTTGTTGTGACTGACTGTGTTGGAGTAGGAATGGAGAATAGGAGACATGCATTTTGAGAAATTTGATATCTCCACCACAAAATGTCCCTTTTCACAAATCCCAAAACTGAAATTTGAAATGTCAGGGGATGTTGATGCTGGGACCAAAGAGATTTCTGGTTCCACCAAATTTTTTTTCATGTGGAACCCTGCAATAGGTATCATGGGTATAATAAATGGGATGATACCCAGAATCCTGCAGAATTCCCTCACTGAGAGATCCAAGTTCAGATCTGTTTTTTTTTTCCTGTGGAAGAAAATCAGTTTGAAATAAGATGTCCAGAAGTTACCCTTGAAAAAAGTTCTGTGTGAAGGAATAAGACGAGACTTTTGTAAATTCTCTTGGAATTCCAGCTTGTGTTGGGGATTCCTTACCCGAATGAGAGATTCCTGACACTTTGAAAAAGACTCTGCAAAGATAAGTAAGTTGTCTAAATATGGAAAAAATGTGAATACTTTGCAATCTGCAGTGGGTTATCACATGAGTCAGACACTGTGAATATGCTTAGTGCAATAGATAGACCAAAGCAAAGGGTAATGCAGAGAACTCATAATGTGATATAGACACAGAAAACCTTAAGAAACATCGAAATCTGGATCTATAGGAATGTGATGATATGCATGTTTTAAACCCAAGGTCACTAGAAAACTCAAATAAGGAATAAGTTGTGAGGAGACAGCATTCTGAACTTGGGAATTATCACAAACTGGTTCAGGAAAGAAAGATCCAGAACTGGCCTCCAGGAATATTCTGGATAATTTCCCCTAACTAGGAGGAGGAGGAGGGACAGCTTCCATTATCACATGAACAAGCTTACGCTGAATAGCAGGAGGGAAATTAATGGTTTAGTCTGGCAGATGAGGAGAAAGAGGCTTTCACTGCCACTTGCAATTTTGATGGATTACTCTCAGAATCCAGAAAGTCAGATTTCCTGAAAGGACTGAAGGAATGCCATGTAGTCATTCAGACTTATTAGAATGTTCTTTGTTTTGTGGGGTTCATGCTTTCGTTTTGGAAACTCCCTGCTGTTGCTTTTTAAATATTTGCTTTCCAGGAGTTTGCTGGGACTGTTTGTTTTGCTTTTTAAAGAAAGTTGTGGGAACATTGAATCCCTTGGCAAACCTAGACAAAGAGGGCTGAAATATCCGAGGGATCTCTTGAAACAGCTTTCCTCTCATCACACTTTTTAATGACCTCTGCAGCAGAGGGTCCAAAAACTAGTTTTCTATCCAGTGGAGAGTTCAGAATCTCATTTTGTGCATTCTCTTGTAGGGTTTGAGAAAGCAAACAGACAAACCTCCTCAGCTTCTCCCACAAAACACAAATACATGCGAGAGATGCAACTATACGGCCAAACTGGAGGCTGAGCTCTCTCAACATAGGACTGGCAAGACCAGACAGGAGGAGAAGGTAACCACACACAATACATACCCAGTCACACATGGTACAATCACAACTTCAAATCATACACATACTCACACAAAGACATACTCGGAGGCTCTGATCAAAAATTTACCAAAACAGCAGAGGCCACCAAAGCAGACACCCAAACAACTACCACCTCACGACCCAACACATGCAACACATAGACCACACAGTCAGAGTGTCAAACAGTCACAGCCCTTAAGGCCAAACAAAATGCCAGACACACTTGTCATTGGTGATTCCATAGTCAGACACACTGACGCCCCGCTCACCAGACTGAGTAAAGAGAAGGTCACAGTAAGCTGCCTGTCGGGCGCTAGAATCCGCCACATAACGCAAGCACTCAGGTCTCTCAACAGCAGGTACAAGTATGACTCAGTCATTGTCCACGCTGGTGTCAACGACCTGAGACGCACCTCCTTGGACTACATGAAAAGGGACATCGAGGAGCTCTCTGATTATGTAGCCCAGGCAGGTATGACCCTGACCTTGAGCAGTATCCTACCTTCACCTAGAATGATGCCACAATACAGTGATAAGATGATCAGCTTTAATAATTGGCTTAAATTCTGGTGTCATTCAAAGGGGATCCAATGTCTGTCTGCCTGGGATGACATGCTGGACAAGCCACGCTGCTTCGCAAGGGACGGCTTGCACCTGTCACCCTGGGCTTCCGGATATTGGCAAAGGTTCTTGCCACCCCATAGTGCCTTTTTAGGCAAGGCTCAAATTCTAAACCTACCACCCTAGAACACCAAAAGGAAAAAAACTAAGGGTAATGCTGCTCAATGCCAGAAGTCTCAATCTCAAGATGCACGCACTCGAGGCCCTTCTCAATATGGAGAACATCGATGTCTGTGCTGTGACAGAAACCTGGTTCAAGGCTCCTGAGAGCACCCCAGCACTAACAGGTTTCACCTCATATCATGCCCGCCCCAAAATCCGGACAACACCAAGAAAGGAGGGGGGGGTGTCCATATTCATAAAGGACACCCACACCTCAAGGTTGGTGGCAACACACGATGCATCGGAGACCATCCAGGTGCAATTAACCATAGGCAAGACTGCTCTGCAATTTGTAGCATGTTACAGGCCACCCTCTCAAACTCAGGAACCTCACATGGCCTTCCTGAAAACATTGGAGGATAAATGTATCTCCAAACACCATCATACTAGGTGACTTCAACTACCCTAATATAGACTGGGAACACTACTCAAGCCCGAACACTCTAACCCAAAGATTCCTGGAGTTCATAAACTCAAATGCCATGGAACAACTAGTCACCATCCCCACAAGAGGAGAAAACATACTTGATCTCATCATCACGAACATGGGATCAAAATGTTCAACACCAGAAGTATACCCCTCACTGGTGAGATCAGATCATAAACTAATCTCGCTGGAGGTCCTCATCCCGCCCCACCTGAAACAAAAAGACCACAGTGAAAAACTTCTCAAAAGCCGATTTCACACTTCTAAAAACTAGTGTGGTCTCCTTTAAGGCCCCTGAGCCAGTGGTAAACATTACTCAAACCGCTGAATCACTTACAAATGCCTTCTACCAGCACCTACAGGACTGCATGGATCAGGCAATCCCAAACAAAACTAAGACTCTCTGTACCAAAGGCAAGCGTCCAGTCTGGTGGACCCCAGCCATAAACAAGCTCTACAACAAAAGGAGGAAGCTACTACAAGATAGAGCAAAATCCTTGAAAGGTAAGACACCTTTGATCATTATAAGTAAAAACTAAGAGCTCTCATAAAATCATCCAAGGCAAATTTTGAGAGAAAAATCGCCAAGGACTCTAAAGAGAATCATAAGGCCTTCTTTAGCTATGTTAGAAACCTAGGAGGAAACTCCCAGATATGCTCAGAATTAGTTCAAAATGATGTGAAAATTACTGAACCTACACACATTGCCAACATACTGGCTGACAGGTTCAGTGCAAACTTCTCCCTCCCCCAAAAGGAGAGATATCTATTCCAGAGGATTGTAGCCCCCAAACATCTCCAACGCCCAGGTGAGAACTGCCCTCACTAAGGCAAAAAACACAGCATCCATGGGACCGGATGGTGTCCCCGGCTGTGTGCTTCATGAACTCAACGAGGAATTAAACCCACAGTTAGGACAGCTATTTAATCTTAGCCTCACCTCAGGATACGCACTCCAAGGAGTGGCGACGGCGACTGTGGTCCCACTTCATAAGGGCGGTGCCTCCACAGACCCTGGAAATTACCGCCCCATTAGCTTGACAAGCCTTATCTGCAAAGCCATGGAGAGGATCATAATGGAACTCATAAATAAAGACATAGGGAACTTGCAGACTTTGGATCCAACTCAGTTTGGCTTTGTCAAAGGCAGATCCTGCCTCTTAAACTTGGTTGACTTTTTCGAGACAGTCACCAAGGCCATTGATGAGGGAAAGGCAGTCCATACAGCCTACCTCGACCTGGCAAAGGCCTTCACACAATACCCCACTCAGGTATCATCGAAAAACTCATCAGCTTGAATGTAAACCCATACATCACAAGATGGGTTGCAAACTGGCTAAGTGACAGAACCCACAGGGTCAGAGTTGCTGGAGCCATGTCAGACTCAAAGCCTGTCACAAGTGGTGTCCCACAGGGCTCAGTCCTGGGTCCACTCTTGTTCGGCATCTACTTTTCTGAAGTACAAGCAAACACAGGAGGGTTATGGCTGACAAAGTTTGCAGATGACTGCAAACTGGGCGCCATAGTCGAAAACACATCTGACACAGATATCCTCCAGAAGGGCCTCACAGAAACGGATAACTGGTGCCAGAGCCATGGCCTGAAGTTAAACGCCAAAAATGCATAGTCATACCCTTCGGGAAAAACAAGGTTACCCCTAGCTACCATATAGGTGGCAATCCACTGAGCACAGAAAAAGTCATCAGAGATCTGGGGACCCAGGTTGACAGTAGCCTTCGCTTGACACTCATGTTGCTAAAGTAGTTAGGAAAACCTTCTATATCACCCACCTGATCATGAAGGGATTCACATCTAGATCAAGGGAGGTCATCGTCCCCCTGTACTCATCACTTATTAGACCTATGATTGAGTACAATGCCCCGTTCGAATGTATCTGACCAGACACCTGCTGCAGCTTGAAAGGCCCCAAAAGTTCCTCACCAAAAGGATAAAGGGTCTCAAAATATGTCTTATGCTGCCCGACTGAAAGAACTCCAGCTCTATTCAGTCTCATACCGCTTGCTCAGAGGTGACCTGTGCCTGACATATAAGGCCATGTCAAACCCAGATTTGATGAATATGCTTCACCTCAAAAATCTAGATCCCTCAGAACCACAAGGGCGGAGACTTAAACCTTGACACGGTTATAAATAGAACGTGCTGGAGGGACAGATTCATCACCCAGAGACTCCCTATGCTGTGGAACAAAATCCCGGTACATGTGAGGCAGAGCACCTCTCTGGCCTTGTTCAAGAGGAATCTTGACCAATGGATGGGAGATTGCAGATATACCCCAGGGATTACTTCAGTGTCACTGTTTGACAGAGGCACAGCAAAATGATAGGCATAGTTTTTATTCAAACTAAAGGGGTGGCGAAAGCCACATAACTATGGGCTAGGCTTATAAATGCCCTTGGGCAGATAGCCTAGTATGAACCTATGAACCTATGAACCTATGAGCTGTCCTGGAAGTGGCATCAGCCAAATCATAAGCACATTTCCAGCAGTGAGTAGTCACTTGAAGCATAGAAGACACCAAGGTACAGAAAAAATCTCCTCAAAACAGGAAACATGCCAAAATAGTCCTCATATTCTCACAAGAGGCAAGCACAAGCTGCAACATATTGAGCTTGATAGGTGAGAATTCTGGAAGCAAGTGTGGCAGGAGAATACACTTTTCCACATATTTATCAAAAGTTTTCCCATATTTATACGTTAATACTAGACTAATTGCCCCTTGTGGTCCATTTCAAGCCTAGCCAATTACCTCATGTGAGAATCAAACCCTGCACCTTGTGTTTGCGAGGTAAACACCTTAACCATTATGCCATCCTCCCACACTTTATTCCATCCTCCCACACTTTATGCCATCCTCCCACCCTCCTCATCAGAAAGAGAGGGGTTAGTATTGACCATATGTTTAGCAGTAGCTAGGTTCACAAAAGCAATAGCTGGTGGGTCAGAAATGGGGTGAGTGTATAAAAACTTAATTGAAACACTTTAGAAATTCCACCTACTTTCTTGGGGGCAGCAGGCTAGCTGTCAGGGGAAATTGCAGGCTGTGACAAAATACATTTTACAAAACAGAATAGGAGGAATTGGAGTAGGTTCTGGAAATTCCATTTGTAGCAAATCAGGATACTTCCTGACGGACTAAGAAACATCACTGTTTCTCACTGAAATGACTGATTCATTCTAGAAATAATTTCAGAGGAAGAGAATCCTTCAAAATTACTGGCCAAAGCCACACTCTTTTCAGAATCTGAATCAGAATTGAGATAACAAAATCTGAGCCTTCACAGACATTTTGAGGTTCAAACTCTTGCACTTTTCAGAAAATGAAGAATCCATTTTTCTATAACCAGAAACAGCCATACAGAAAGGGTCAAGAGCCTGCACTAAATACCTCAAACTGGATGCTTTCTTTCTTTATTAGTACTGTATCCTTCCAAGATAGTATTACACTATTATGTATTACAGCATAAAGACAGCCTTCCCATGGGTATACAAGCTGTGGGAAGTGATCATTTGCCTATATCACATAGTTTCAAAATGTCTTTATGAAATTAATACCTACTGCCATATCTAAATGATATTTTCATGGTCATCTTTCAATCTGCATTAGTGGCTCAACCCATAGCACACTTGCCTTTGATGTAGGCGTACCTCTCAACTGTCCAGATTTTCACAGAATGTCCAGATTTTTGCTTCATATCTTTGTTCTGTTCCTGATAGGTAGATCAGAAAAAATAGGGACTCATTTCCCTCAAGTGCTTGAGTTCATTTTCCCATATTGACACTGCAGTGCAGCATGGGAGAGTGCAGCACTCCTGAGTGTGCCACACTCCAGATGAGATGTTAAACCGAGGACCCATCTACTTGAGTTGATGGTAGCTTGAGTGGATGCAAAAGATCCCACAGTACCTATTGAAAAGAGTAGGGTCTGGCCAAATTTCCCATAGTCAGAATGAATGCCACCTCAGCCTCTCCTAAAAAGAGGAAACTGGCCACGTGGGACAAACCTAGCCAACGAAGGATAAATGCATATATAAATATTTATGCTTGAAGTGTACCTCTGAAGCAGCTCTCAAGAAATGAAGAAATAATGTATCTTGAATTATATCAGCTGTTAACACTTTGTATTATGCCCTTGAGAAAAGAAAAAAAACTTTGACTTGCAGCTCTTTAGAAAAATCTTTATAGAGACAAGGAATCACCATGGAGGTTATGTACTGCAGCTGCAGATATGTGATGACATCAGTTACATGATTTATACATTTCAGCTATGACTTTGCATGTTCGGGCAATGGTTAAAATACTAAATGATAAACTAATTTATTTTAGAATGCATGTTAGCTCTGTTAGAGGGAGTAGTCGCAAGGGAGAGATATTCTGGGGCCTTTTTGATATTTTTGACGTTTGAACACATGCACACCTGACAAAAATGAAAAAATAAAATCTGTTGAATGCATTCCTTGAATTTTTACATTACTACACTTTCTGAGTACAATTGTTTCACTGTCTGGTTATTGGGATCTACACAGATGAGTGGATAAAAATTTTATATATTCATCAAAATACGATGTCCTTAAAGATAGCATTCTCATTAAAATCTTGACTAGTGAGGGAAACATTTGAAAATAAATAATAAAAAGCTGTTTAAGTGCTTGACTTTACATTTGCTTACAAAAAATGTATGCTGGAAAACTGGTCTAGAAATATTTCAAACACATGATTGGCTAAACATTTTAGAAAACTGTGAGAACAGAATGTGATGAAATTATATGAAAAAGTTAGAAGGGGTGGGAAACATCTATGGAAGTACATACTGCAGCTTGGTGCTAAACTTAGCCTTCCCCATTCACACTGTTGTAATGTTCCTATATCTCCACAGAGTTGGACTAAAAAATAATCTTGCATCCTGTTCTCAGCATATTAATACTACTATTCATTTCTGATTTGCACCATAAATATAGCCGACCTCCGAAATAATTCACCTTTCACCTTTCAAAATGTTCAGCCATGACTTAAAAATAAAAATATTGTTGTATTAGTTGCACATATAATGACAGAAATGGAGTTCAGTATCAGTTGTTTTTATTGTTTTTATTATATTAATTTAATATTATTATTATTCCACCCCCTAACATTGACACCAGCACTAATAACATTGCCACCCAATTCAATGAACACTTCACCAAATCCAGCTTAGCCCTCGTCAATAACAGTTCTCCCACTTTGCATCCAAACCTAGCTTCTGTATCAGCAGAACTAAACCTCTTTTCCTCACAGCCTGTCCCAACTAGCACAATATACAAATGCATAAATAGGCTTAAACACACAACCCTGGTCGCTGTCAAATTACCTACAGAATCTTCATGCTCGTTAACTGCTCTTTATCAGAACAACGCACTCTTTCTCTGTGGAAAATTTCACATATAATACCACTCCACAAAGGAGGTAACTCTGTGGAACTATCAAATTACCATCCAATTGCCATTCTCTCCCCTTATTTAAATCCTCGAAAAATGTATACATTCCCAAATAATGCACTATCTCCTCACTAATAAACTGTTAACCAACACCTAGCATGGATTCCGCCCCTACCACAATACTACCACAGCCCTTATTAGCTTTACCAACACAGTATACCAACATAGAAACAATGGTAACCTAGTATCCACTGCATTCCTAGAGCTCTCAAAACCTTTGATACTGTCTCCCATCTCAAACTCCTTTCAGTTCTCTCCGATCTTAATCTCAGCCACTCCACACTAGCGTAGTTTCAAGACTGTCTAACCAACTGCCAACAAGCAATAAAATGGCAAAACCTTTTACCAACTCTCCTACCTGTCACCCTAGGGGTACCCTGAGGATACATTCTTGGACTTCTTCTTTTCAACATATTCACCATCCAACTCCACAAAGCTACCCGGCATGTCAGTCGAGTCCAGTATGACGATGACTCCACTCTAATCTGCTCTGCCACATCATTCCTTCAACTCCAGGAATTGACAAAAGAGTCCTTTACTGCTGTTGAAACCTGGTTAGCCTACTCTCAACTAATACTTAACCCCAATAAAATACAGCTAATAATATTCTATCCCACTAGAGCCTTAGACCCCATGCCACCATTCACAATATTCTCAGCTAATAACACCCTTATCACAACGGTCCAACACACCAAACTTCTAGGGGTTATCACAGATCACAACATGAAATTTGATATGCACATTGTACATTCAATAAAGAAACTCCATAAAAAACTTGGAACCCTGTATAGATGCAAAAAGTACCTCACCAATGACAGTAAAGCCACCACTGCAAGAACTCACCTACTATCTACACTCCTCTATGTCTCCCCCATACTCATCAACCTAAACAAAGCAGACTTTAACAAACTAAACACCTGCTATAATAAAATAGCTAGGTTTGCTACTGACTCACCCTTCAGGGCATATCACTGCATAGCAGTCAAACAACTGTTCTGGCTAGAATTACCCAAACTGCTCATATATAACCAGTTTACAATAGCCCACCAAATTCTATATTATCCCAATAGAGTTCCTGCTCTTCAAGGTGTACTTAATATCTACTCTAACAAGCACCTGTTAAGATCCACCAATAAAGCACTGGCTGACATAGGCAAAAGCAACAATAGCTCTGGGGATTCCTTGTTTTCCATGTCTTTTGCAAAAGCATGGAATACCATCCCTGTAGATATTAGGACCACTGAAAACAAAAATAATTTCAAAAAACGCCTCCGGTCCCAGTTACATAGTTCTTGGTTATGTAATTGTTCTGACCTTGGGTAGCTTCACTTAATCATACTTTAACCTTCTATATAAGCTTGCAACAATTCCTTTCTATACTCTTAATCAATGTGCATTTACTGTATTAGCCACTGATGAATGTAACCAAATGAATGAACAAAATGTCCTTTCAACTGTATTGTTATTGTAACACACTGTGCTCCTTATAGTATATTTATGTTTTGTGCTTTTCTTGCCCTTAAAACTGTACTTTATTAAATTTTTGACTCTGTACTGTACTTTATTAACATGGTATTGTATTTGCTGTAGTAATCTTTGTGGAGCTTTTCTCCCTGGGCCTCCGCTGAAAATGGGATCCATGCCCAGTTTAACTTTCCTGGTAAACAAATGTAAATTAAATAAATAAATACATAAGTACATTTTATTTAACTGTTTGTTAACTGTCATAGTAAGATTGATCTACTAAGGATCCATTTCAGCTACTGTCCAGGAGTCCGGCAAGGTGCACAGTAAGCAAGTTCCATTCAGCAAGATAGAGCATTACAGAGGATTGCAACAGTATGCAATATGAGAAAGAAAATGTATGTTTTAATGATGTACACCTACCCTTTTATAAACAAAAAGTACAAACATTAAAGTTGCTTTAAATACAAAGCTTTGAGTGTGATGAAAAATATGACAGTCACAAAGCTCACTAAAAATGATTAATGTTAAGTTGTCTATCTCGCCTTCATTCTTGCTGGATGGGTTCAGAGCCGATCCTTGGCTCCGACTCGGCCTTCTACTAAAGCTCGAGAGCTATTTACCAGCTTGAGGATTCCCCATATCCCATAATGCTAGGCGACAGATGCCCAGATCTCGTTTGCCGCTTCAGCTACGAGGTTGCGATTTTACCAGCTCCAGGTCATATAAATCTTTTCTTGTATTTTTACTGTCATGGAAGTGGTGGCTCGGAAGGCATGGACAGCCCCGGACACAGTGGAACCAACTCCTCACAGGCCCACTAAATTCATTACAGCCCCATCTGACAAACAGTTTCTGACAAAGGGTGTCCTTGTTGATGCCATGGTGGTGGCAGCAGCCACTAAGAAGGAATTGGCTGACCCTTCGGTGCCTGTCTATCCACCTAATAAAGAATCTAGGACAATGGACAGGTACGGGAAGCGGATGTTTTCTTCAGCGACCTTTTCCATGCGGTCGCTGAATTATCTGTGCCATTTCATCCACTTTCAAAGGGATCTTCTCAAGGAACTGGGTGATACCCTTCAGGATCCATCAGGAAAAGATTAACTCCCAGCTGGCGACCCTTAACTCTATAGTCAACTCCTCCATGTGGCTCATTTCTTATGCAGCTAATGGGGCGAGTAGGGCCGCAGGTACAGGCGTGGCTTTGAGAAGACATGCCTGGATGCGGTTATGTAACTTTGCTGACCCCTTTAAGGCGTCCTTCACCAATACCCCCTTCGATGGTTCGGCTTTGTTTGGACCACAGGTGAAGGATACCCTTACCAGGTGTGAGCAGGAAGGCAAGACTCTCTCTGCCGTGGGAGTCTGTTTTTCTGCTCCCTATAGACCATACCATAAAGGTCAGAAGAGTGGAAAAATGTGGTTTCAGAAACCCCAGGGAGTCGTGCCTGACACACGTGGCAAGTTTCCCTCCAGGGGCAGAGGAGGAAACAATAATAGATGCTGCCCGAGGGGCAGAGGGGGTCCGCAAAATCAGGGTAGCAGAGAATCTTTCTCTGACAAACTCTTTCAGCACCCCTGAGGGGCTGCCTGACTATCCACCTTCGGAGGCAGTTGGGGGAAGATTATCACTGTACCCAGAAGCCTGGCAACTCCTCACACAAGACAAATGGGTACAGTCTATCATATCTGAGGGTTACAAAATCCCCTTTGTCCACACCCCTGTACAAACAAACAGGTCCCTTCCAAATGTTCCACCCAGTCTAAGGGGAACAAGCAGTACTAGAAATTTCAAAACTGCTGGAAAAAAGGGCCATCCAGCCAGTCCCTGCAGACCAGCAAGGATTCAGGATTTACTCCAAGTTCTTTTTGGTACCGAAAAAGACAGGGGACTGGAGACCCATTTTGGATCTCAGCAGGTTAAATGAATCTGTTCAAAGAATGAAGTTCCGGATGGTCACGCTTCAGTCCATTCTACCCTTTTTGGGTCAGGACAACTGGATGTGCTCCATAGACCTTCAGGATGCGTACTACCATATCAAAATGGACAGACACTCAAGGAGGTTTCTCTGCTTCTGGCTGGGAGCCAGTCACTATCAATTCAGAGCTCTGCCCTTTGGTCTCACCACAGCCCCCAGGGTGTTCACCAAATGCATGGCAGTGGTTACCGTTCACCTGAGACGGCGAGGATTCCAGGTGTTTCCATATCTAGACGACTGGCTCCAAACTGCTTCCACCAGGCATCAGCTACTCTGAGACGGGGATTATACCATCCAAACTTGCTCCGAGCTAGGTATTTCTATAAACTTTGAAAAGTCTGCATTGTCGTCTTGTCAATCTATAACTTTTATAGGCACAATATTAAATACAAAAGAGCTGTCGGAAAAACTTCCCTTAGAAAGAGTTTAAGACATTCGCTGACATGTTCAAACCTTACTACAGTGCAAGAGAATTCAGGCCAGATTTGTACTGAAAATCTTGGGTCTCATGGCAGCAGCAATCACGTTACTTCCCCTGGCTCGTTTTCACATGCAGATTCTGCAATGGATGCTTTTTACCCAATGGTCTTTTCAACAGCTTCCGATGTCTCACAACATAATAATCACCCAATCATGCAAAGACCACCTTTCTTGGTGGATGGTCTCCTCTCAAGTACTTCAAGGCAGACCATTTGTTCTTCCTCCTCCTGTTGCCACGGTGACAATGGATGCCTCCCTGATCGGGTGGGGGGGCATTTTCAGGGCAGGACTGTCCAGGGCACTTGGCGACCCCTAGAGTACCACCTGCACATAAACGTCTTGGAGATGAGAGTGATACTTTTAGCGTTGCAAGCTCTTCAGGACTCTCTACCTACCGGGACTATTGCAGTTCAGACGGACAATATGTCTGTAGTGTGGTACATCAACAAGCAGGGCGGAACCAGGTCCTATCCCTTATGTCGAGAAGCACTCAGACTCTGGCAGTGGGCGATCTCCTCTCAATGGTTTCTGATAGCAACGCACATCGCCGGGAAGTCCAACGTCATAGCGGACAGGTTAAGCAGAGCCATTCTCATGCCTCACGAGTGGAATCTCAATCAGTTAGTAGCGGACAAAGTTTTCCGCAGATGGGTTCAACCTTGCTGCGACCTTTTCGCAACCCCTCTCAACAGCAAGTGCAACGACTTCTTCACTCTCTTCCCCCTCCCTGTCCACTACCCCAGAGATGCTCTAGTTCACGATTGGCCCCGGGGTCTTCTGTATGCATTCCCACCCTTAATTCCAAAACTGATTCAGAAAGCGACCGCATTGGGATCCAGGATGATCCTCATTGCCCCTTACTGGCCTTGACAAATTTGGTTCCCATTGCTGCATCGTCACCTGCTGGAGCAGCCCTGGAATCTGGACCCAGTGCCAAACCTCTTGATCCATCAGTCGGGTGGGCTGCAGCAATCCCTTCAGTCTCTCAACCTCATAGCTTGGTTGCTCCACATCCATCCTTAGCCAGGCTTCCACATATTTCTCAGCCAGTGCGTGAAATCATCCTTTCTTCACACAAATATACTACCAGAAAGACCTATGCTAGTAAGTGGAAACGTTTCTCTTTCTGGGCAGAGGCTAGAAATATAGACCCCTTTACAGCCCCTGTCCATAATGTTCTAGATTTTTTTGCAGAACTTTTTTGAGCAGGTTCCTCATCTGCCACCATTAGAGTCCAGTTGGCTGCTATCGCTAATTTCCACACTGGCCAGCATCATGTCCCACAAACTTTGTAAAGCTTTTCTTAAAGGGACTATTTTACTTAGGCCCCCTGTTAAAGATCCCCTGCCTCCGTGGGATTTGAACCAGATATTAACTTCATTGATTCTCCCTCCTTTTGAACCTGTGGCTTCCTGTTCCTTAAAATTACTCTCCTGGAAGACTCTCTTCTTAGTAGCCATCACCTCAGCTAGAAGAGTGTCGGTACTTCAAGCCCTCTGTATTTGTCCTCCTTATCTTGTTTTTCACAAAGATAGAGTTTCACTCAGGACTAATCCTTCCTTTTTACCCAAAATACCTTTGGAGACAAATCTGAATCAGGCTATTGATCTTCCTGTCTTTTTTCCTAACTATTTGAACAGAGCTGAACAAAAGTTGCACTATTTGGATGTTCACAGGCAATTACGTTTTTATTTGGATAGGACTAAACAAACAAGAAAATCGGACCAACTCTTCCTTTCCTATGCTGAGGGCAAGCAGGGCCTGCCAGTTTCTAAAGTAACCTTATCCAGGTGGTTGGCCTCTATTATTACTTTGATTTATCAACTGAGACATAAAGAACTCCCTACAAAACCAAAAGCTCATTCCACCAGAGCATTAGCTATGTTGGCAGCTTTTCAGGCAAGACTTCCAATGGAATCTATTTGTGCTGCAGCCACATGGACCACTCCTCATACTTTCATTTCACATTACAAGTTGGATATGGCCTCCAGGAGTCGAGCTGATTTTGGTTCCACTGTGCTCAAGAGTCTGTTCCGATGAGCCACCCAGGGCTAAGGTGCTAGGGACGCTGTCCCATCCAGCAAGAATGAAGGCGAGATAGACAACTTAACATTAAGAAGTTATGTACCTACCATAACGTTCCATGTTAGTTGTCTTCTTCTCGCCTTCTTTCTTGCGTCCCACCCTCCATCCCCCTAGCCTGGGCAGACCGAGAAGAATCCCCTTTGAGGCCTTCTTCCTCTGGTTGACTCTTTTCTAGGTTATGTCCTCCTCTGTTTTTAGCACTGTAGGTAAACCTTGTAGTGGGGACATGTGTCTCCATGGTGTTAGCTCTACCAAACGAGATCTGGGTATCTGTCATCTAGCATTGTGGGATATGGGGAAGCCTCGAGCCAGAAAATAGCTCTTGAGCTTTAGTAGAAGGCTGAGTCGGAGCCGAGGATTGGCTCCGAACCCATCCAGCAAGAAAGAAGGCGAGAAGAAGACAACTAACATGGAACGTTATGGTAGGTACATAACTTCTTATTACATACTGATGATTTAAACTATCTTAAACTGAAAGGAGTAACTACATTTACAGCTGTATCTACCTATATCTTTTGGATACATTATGGTTCTTTTCAAATTAATTAATTTCTGCAACCAATGAAAGGCATATTGCAAATGCTTCATTCATTCATCTCACCACACTTTGAATCCATGAGCTACAGCATTCTGCTCAAGTCTATGATTTCTAGGCTTCAGCTTAAATATTACTGCCTGGTCTTCAAACTACCTGTCATGAAGATGTTTATAAGCTAAGATTAATGTGCTGTCAGTGCATACTAGGCTATACAAATTCTGTCACAGGGCTTAATCATCAGATCTCTTTTTTTTCTTAGTTTTAATTAACTCTTATGTCAGTGAACTTCCCTCACTAAATCACATCCAAAATGTTGATGATCCTGTTATATTTTATGTCATCTCCCTCCTACCTAACCATTAAAACAGACATTCAAACGGACCTTGACAACCTGTCAAGTTACATCAAGGAAATCATTTTTTATTCATTCACTCCTCTATTGCCCATTTAATCAAGTGGTTCAGTGGGCAAAATACAGAAAAATCAAATTCAGGTCACAGGGAATTCAATAAGTATAAGACAAAAAAATTAAATCTAGATAACACATACTTGTATATTTGCAAACACTTCTGCCAAGCTTCCCTTCACAGTCTCAAGGAGAAATTCCCTGAGCATCAGTAGCTGAACAGTCTAATGCCAAACACTTTTCTCCACAGGAAATCATTGCCACTGTGATTTCTAAGTGAGCACCAGTAAAGACTCACTTTCTAGGGAGATTTTTCCCTTCCTCGAGTAAGCGCAACAGTGATGTTGGTATATATAAGTTTGAGGGATACTCCCCTGGAAAAAGAATGTTATTCTTGTTCTTCTTTCGGCTTTTCCTGGTTAGGGGTCGCCACAGCGGAACTCCGGTCCGCTAATGATTGGCATTTTTAAGCTGTTTAATTTTATCATCTCTTTCTTTGTAGGTTATTGGTTTTGTTACGTTCTTCTTAGTTTCATGAGTAGTCTTTTCTATACATAAATTATCTTGGTTTAGACCTGGGTTTGGATCTGGGTGCTCTCATGTATAATTTAAAGTTGAAAAATATTGTTTAAAGGTGTCTAGTACATCTCCAATTTCAGTGTAAGTTTTATTATTCTTTAATACTCTTTGTCTCAGTGAGTTTTATCAATTCTAGATCGTATTTGAACTCTTCTAGAGAAGTTATGCATATGTATGGGTGGTCACAGCAAGTTAATTTATTTTAAAATTTTCTATGGCTATAACTGTTATGTGTGAAAGTATATTAGAATATTTTTATTTACATTTGCTGTTAGGTCAGTTGCAGTTTTATTATTATCATTAAGGTTATTTTTAGCTTTTTGCAGCTCATATTGTATGTTTCTCAGTTCAGAGTCCCATTCCTTTCATTTGTTTTTATACCAAAATAAAGATTTTCCATGTATATATATATATATATATATATATATATATATGGGTTTACCGACGTAATGTTGAATTTCATAATGTCTAATAGTTATTTGGTTGAAAAATAACATCTCAATCCAAAACATTGAATTATCAAAATGTCTACAATCATTTCATTGAAAAAGCAATGAGATCAACCCTACTATTTTGCTTGGGGGATATGCCCCCCTGCACCCCCCTTGTGGGGTGCTGTGCTCTCCCCCCACTTAAATATATCAACTCCAGGATCGCACTTCAGTGCCAAAATGGGCAAATTTGATACTTTCAATACTGTGTGCTTAGACTAATTTTATTTCAACATTTTGATCATTTAATATAGTGTGTTCAACCAATTCAGTTTCAACCATTTAGCATTCAACATTATGTCGATAAACCACACACACATATATATATATATATATATATATATATATATATGATTTACTATTGTTTGTGCGAACGACATTCTATCGGCTGCAATGTGCCGAAAAACAGAATGTCGAATGCACAAGCAGTTTTACACCAGATGGTTGACTCCACTTATGCGAATGCACAATTGCATTTGCATAAGTGGAAATTGACTATCTGCATGGAGATCGCGGTACAGTGGGGAGTGGAAATTCATCCACATCCCCACTGTAGTGTGAACTCGGAGTTAGAATATATAAGTAGGGGGGGTCGGGGTGAAGGGGGGCTTGCCCCCCTGCAAAAACGTGATAGCTGTATAAGAGTTTGATTTACATCAGCAGCTATATGGCTATCACGTGGTGGTTTCGACAATAATGTCGAGTTAAATGTGTCGGGCATTTGGTTCGACATTGTGAAAGTTATTTTTTTTTTACTTTCGGTATTACCATTTGTTTATTTGAACGGAAAATATTTTTCCGTTCAAATAAACAATAGTAAACCTATGTATATATATATATATATATATATATATATATATATATATATATGGATCTACCTGACTACATCAAAACTTCAGAAGAGCGAAAATGACTTCACCGACACCACATAATCGACAGTTCACAAACATGACACCTCATACACTCGACACATCATAACAACAAACAAAACAAATCCCCTATCCAAAACCCACACACACAACACAAGCACACCAAAATCCTTACAAACCAACACTAACTCATACATACACAACTATCTACAACCCTAACCCAAACCCTTACCCTAAGGTCCGTCACTATCGCACACTCACCTAACCCGCGCCCTAACCCTAACTCACTTAACCCGCCCCTAACCCAAAAACTATCACTACTGCACCCTTACCTAACCAGCGCCCTAACCCTAACTCACTTATCCCACCCCTATCCCTACAGACCGCCAACATCGCACACTTACCTTACTCGCACCCTAACATCCGTCACTACCACATACTTACACATCCTTTCCCCATCTCAGTGTTCTCAGCGTTGGTGTCTTCCTCCGTCGGTCTTCTGCCTTGTCGATCTTCTGGCGTCGGTGAAGTCGTTTTCGCTCTTCTGAAGTTTCGATGTAGTCAGGTAGATCCATATATATATATATATATATATATATATATATATATATATATATATATATATATATATGTACATCTTGAATGGATGGTCATGGTAAGGCAGTAGTTAGCATTGTCACTTCACAGCAAAAAGTTCTCCGGTTTGATTCTCAGTTGGGGTGCCTTATGTGCAGAGTCTGCATGTCCTCCCTGTGATCACATGGATTTCCTGCAGGTCCTCTGGTTTCCTCCCACTTTCCAGAGTCATGCAGTAGGTGGATTGGAAACTCTAAACTGGCTGGAGGTGCAAGTGTGTGTAGGAATGAGTGATACAGGTGAACTACCATGGTAGGGCTAGCCACCTGGCAGTGTAAACCTTGGCTTGAGATGATTGTCACTGTTGAAGTGACACCCTGACCCCAAGTGCAAAATGGGAAAAAGGGATTGAGGATGGATGGATAAATGTTTCCTGGCTAGAGTTAGACCCATTCCACGGAACCAATATATGTTGACCAAAATCCAGACCCTTTTGTTATAATTTATTATTAGAAGAGTCATTAGATCATCACTATCTTCATATATTTAAAGTATAGTTTTATTTAAATGTTATTTAAGTATTTCAAGTATATATTTTTTTCATACTATCACGACACCTCTTGGTCTACTCTTACAAGTAGATTGTGATAGTATTTCATATGTATGAGGTTTCCAATTTTTTTATCTTCATGCTTAAGGATCATTGGATCATAGGAGATTGACCAGGAGGTCATTTTAAGCCTAGCCATTTCATCCCAATGTAATACCATAGAAATTCTAGTCAATACCCAAGATTGCATTTAGTAATGACTACCCATGTCCAGGAGGGTTGTGGGCTCTATCCCTGATAAGAATTTATAGTGCCCCATCCACTCATCCATTTGTCATGAGTTGTGGTCTATTTAAGTTTAGAAATTCTAATAAACTGGATCTTTGCCTAGGTTTATTTTATCCACCTATATTTAGCGGAAGTAATGTTAAATCCATAAATGTAAAATGTATATTGAAAGCTTATTAATGATGCGGTTATTTTAACATTTGTAACTTTGTTAATTTGACTAAAAAGCATAATGAACCGATTTTATAGCCTCCATATGATATCAAAACAGTAAAGAAAAAAAAAGTTAATTTATCTAGGTACATGGAATTATCCAAATTCCCAGCCTAGCAATATAAATATTAACTGAGGTATTCACTTTACACAAGCCAACCAGATGACTGAATACTATGTCAGAAATATTTTAACATTTGGAGCTCTATATACTTCTCTACTAAGAATTTAGCTATTAAAAAGTATAATTGCATATATATATATATATATATATATATATATATATATATATATATATATATTATAGATATCCTATATTAATGTAGTATTAATGCATTATTCTGCTTTTAAAGAATCTCTTCTCTTTTGTCTACTAATTTTTCTTCTGTCTTCCTTTTTCTTTCTCTCCTTTTCCTTTCTTCTTTTTCCCCTCTTTTCTTTATTTTTCTACTTTATTCTTTCTTTTTTTCCTTTTTCTTTCTTTTTCTCTCTTTCTTTATATGTCACTTTTCCTTTCCTTTACCAATTTCATACCTTTCTTGTTTTCCCCTGTTCTTTGTTTCTTGTTCTTCTCCTTTCTTGCTTTGTCACTTTTCTTTGTACTTATTTATTTTTTCGGTTACTTCCCCTCCCCTTTCTGTTTATGGCATATGTTTTATAATTAACTAGTGTAACATATGTCAGTTATGAAGTGAGAATTATGTTAGATAAAACACATACATTAATAATTCTGGATGTAATAATTTAAAGGAGTATTTCAATCTATAGTATTTTCATACAATCAGTCAAAAGGCAAGTAACCTGAGAATTGTTAACAATTATCATCATAAAACATTTTAAATACACTCCTTATTCTTTCAAAAAAATGCACCACTGTTTCCATTCATGCCTCTGATCTTTGCCACATATTACTAATATAATGTTGTCAAATATATACAGGCATAAAGTATGTCATGTAATTCTATCTGTAAATATTTCAGTGACCAAGCTATATGGGCAGAGTTGCCAGGCTTCACTAATGAAAACTGCTGCCGATACTATGTGTGGTGTCTTCTGTGTTTAATAACATGTTTAAAGTTGTTTACAAAAAATGTACAAAAACTTCTTTATTGTGACTTATAACAGTCACTTTACATTTGAATCTTATGAAAAGTACCATGAAGATGAGTTTGTACTGAAAAACTTTGCTTTTCATGCTTGTATAATATCAAATCTAGTTCCAGAGATATTGTGACATGTTGGTTCTAGTAAGCAGGTAATGGGTCCTTAACAATGTGTGCTACAATTTGGAGTGTGGCAACATTCCCACAACAGCTATGGAGACACCTCATAAAAAGGCACTGATTAACAATTAATGCTGTATTAAAGAAAGTAGTCTGTAAGGCTAGAATCAATATTATTTTTCTTTACAATCTTTTACTACCTATTTTTATTGTAAGTTTATAACCTGACTTCATGAAAAGGCTCAGGATGCAATGGTTGGACATATGATTGGTTAGTTAAAGGAAACAAGTTAAAATAAACAGTAGAAGTAACATTAGGCACCAAATTATCGTATGCTCTAAAGAAATGTATCCTTGCAAGATAATGGCATTATCAAAATTATGTTTAATATGTACTGTTAAGCCTAATTTGCACTTGACGTTAGTTTTAAGCTTAAGATTAATGTAACAGATTGCAGTTATCGCTAAAATTAAAGTTAAAATTAAAGCTAAATGCAGGGAACAAAATATGTGTGTGTGTGTGTGTGTGTGTGTGTGTATGTGTGTGTGTGTGTGTGTGTGTGTGTGTTTGTGTGTGTGTGTGTGTTTATTTATTGTATTTATTTTACATGTGTTTACTGGGAAAGTCCGACTGGGATGAGACCCATTTTCAGAGGAGGCACGGGGAGAAAAGTTCCACATATAGAGAAAATATACAAAAATTATGCAAGACATACAGCACACTAGAAGTTATATACTTTGCTGTTACAGCTGGCAGTTGTATTATACAATCATCTGATATAATTTATTTTTATAGTGTAGACATAGTAATTTACATTTCCTGAAAGACTGAAAGCAGGGAGCTGAAAAAGGCAGATTAGTTAAATGTTTGCACAGCACCTAATCTTAGTGAAGTCACCTTCATCAAAAGCTTGCACAAACCTAGAATATTTAACAAATAAAATATTGCAACAGCTGAACTGACTCCACTTCTATATATTGTGGGGGACACATCATCTGTCCTCATTAAATCCCTTTGATGTCTGTAATGTTTACATGAACAACCGAGGGGGTGATCTGTGTATATTATTTCATGCACTGAAAGATCCTGTGCTTTTTAACTTTCAACAGAACAGACACCTAATCTAAAGACTTAAATAGCATGTGCATTCAGTTTTGACCATTTTCAGAAGATCACTGTTAGCTAGTGGTATTTCAGAGTTCAGTATAACATAGAATAATGACCTTTAATGATTTCATGTTAAAACAGGACTTGCAAAGAACTGTATATTTGCAGCTGATTCTCTTACCCTTTTGGGTGTGGGATTCTGATGGGTGTTCCCTTGTGACATCCAAATGGGGGCAGAAGTTTTTTGACCCCACTTTGACCTTTTCAATTATTATTTCAAATATTATTTTTAGGCTGCTGTCAATATGGATTTACACATTTTGCTGCTATACCTTGTGACAAGAGGGGGTACTGCCAGCAATGCTAGCTGGAATTTTGTAAATAATTACATGTCATTTGTGAATATCAAACTGATTTATACAACATGCTGGTGTTACAAATGTATTAGAACTGTATGTCATGTGTATATCAAACTGATTTGTACAGATATTTGTGTTGAAAAGGTATTTGTAAAGTGCTTGTGTTTGAAATGTATCGACAGTGTGCCCTACTGGTGAGAACAGAAATATACATGCACTGTTGTAACTGCTTAAATGTATATGTTTTAACAGAGGGAACTGGCAGGCAGGTGGTTAACTTCAGTCCAGCAAACTTTAAAAAATATCTGAAATTAAATCACTTTCTAGGCTAGGCCATAAAGATGCTATCTCACAGGTTTCAATGCAGCCAGAGACACTAAGTCTGTACTAGGCAGTATTCTGTATTGTCTCTGGGGTGAACTAATTACTACTCTGGAAGCAAGGAGGTATGAAATTATTTTATGACTTCCAGCACCTGCCATAGATCTGAGCAAAAGCCCTTGTGTGTGTATTTTTTCAGGTAGGTGCTAAGTCCTGCCAGCTTCCAGCAGTGGGGATTTACATTGAAACTAGAAGTCAGATGAACATAAGTGATGTCAGTCTGCAAACTATCTCAGAAGTAATATTTTAGATATTATTTTTATAAGTCTCTTACTGAGACAGAGCATTCTATATTCTGTCTTGGGCCTGACAACAAGAAGAACCATTTACCACATCATCTGCCTTGCTCTATTAAGTAAGTAGGGAATAGTAACTGTCTTAGATATAGTCAGGAATATAGTGAAGCTTAGTTTATATATTGTTTTTCTTTATTTGTCTGAGCCTGTCCTTCAATGTTATTTTAAATATTTCCAGTGATGTGAGCTGTGATGTCACTGTGAATATATACTTAGTATTTTCTTGTTCATTTATTATTTATTATTAAATGGATTTAAACCTTTCATTGTGGCTGATCCTTGTAGAGATATTTAAGTTTTAAGAGTATTTGCATATTTATTTGGTGTCACTGTGTGGGCCACTTCTAACAGCTTTGCTCTTGGTCAAACTACCATTTGTATTAATATTAATTTCTCTCAGTATATTTGGTACCTTTGGAAGAACCTTAAAGTAGCTGGCGAGGGGTTCTGGTGGCAGTGATAACTGCCTTATAGTCTGGGCAGAAGGGGGCATAGCTAGTAAACCTGTGCCAACCTTTCCCAGGTGTGTGTGTGTGTGTGTGTGTGTGTGTGTGTGTGTGTGTGTGTGTGTGTGTGTGTGTGTGTGTGTGTGTGTGTAAAACAAATCTCACAGAGTATGTGTCAGCTACTTGGGGAGGGACTTGAACCACTGGTTGGACAGAGAGACTGTTGGAGGACTTAGCTTGGAACTCTGGCTAAGAACTCAACTCTATAGCTGTGTCAGAGGGGAGTCTTATTGGGGATCTGGAGAAAGAGGGAGAAACCAGCCCCAGACTGACTGTGGTCTGTTTGTGCTTGTAAGGGAAATTGCACTTGATGCAGAGAGCTGCATCTGGAAATACTAATTGTGTATCTGTTATCCTTCTGTTGTTATCCTTATGTTCCCCACTGGTGCCAGTGGTGAGGACTGAGGCTCTATGATTACTGGCCCAGAGGTGGAGGGACGTCATGTATTGGTTGGCAGTGGTGGGATATTGACATCTAATATTGGTTGGCAGTAGCTGGATATCCACATCACATACCCATTTGCCCATTTCCCTACTATAGTTAGTAAAGGGGAAGTGGGTATGTCTTTTTTTCTGAGTTTATAACCACTCAGATATACAATAGAAATGACACGATGACAGAAAGTGCACTTAGGCAATAATATTTAATGAATACAGCTGCACAGCTTTATGTATTAATTAAACATTAAAATATTAGTTGTATCTGACTGAATGTTCTTGACTGAGTTTTTTTTTGTGGACGTGAAGATGAGTGGAAAACCTTCTGTACCCCAACCTCACATCATCATCATGCTATATATGATGACATGGGTGTGTACTACTGTTCAGCAACCTCCTGGGAATACCCCTAATTTTGAAGAACATTTTAATTGTTAAAATGAAGGCATTGTTGGTTAAATCTTCAGTTTCTTGCTCACAGGTTCACCACTTTATGAGGGCAGCCACTGTACAAGATGTCAGTACAGTATATAACGAAATTTAAATGATAAATGTGTGCAAAAAATGTGACAACTATGTAAATGAGGTTATAGTCCACTTTAGTGACTCAGAGTTGTAGTTTTCTACACAAGTGCATGGTGTGCACTTACCTAATAAAGATGAATCTGTGCCTTCTTCAGTCACTTTGCAATCAGAGAAGATATTCGGTTTTGCTGCTAGAGTTGCTGAATCCAACTTTGAGCTGCTTTCTTATCTCATATCACAGCCTGTTGAAATGAGCAGTGCTTGGTGACCTCAGAGGGAAGATGCAGGCAAACAATCCCACATTTCAAACTTGCAGAGTAAAAAATGCTTAACCGATTCAGAGTGGACAGAGAGATAATAATGGTTATGGTGCATTTGTACAGCCCACAAATGAATTGAAATTTGGAAAGGGATGCATGCATTGTAACCTGTGGGCTATGCTGAGTAGTGCATGAAAACCTTGCACTGTGCATCAGACATTTTTCCACACGTACTCAGATTTGTAGTTCATATGATCATAGCCATGACTGTTTGCACAATGTTTAGTGGGCAGTGCTAATTATACCAGCAGGGTGGGGTTGGTAAGAAAGTGGCAAGGGATATGAGATACTGTATTGATATATGCTGAACAACTGTATTGTTATAGTAATGAAGGTACTTTAAGTTGGTAATGGAAATCTCAATGCTATTGAGGTGACATTTTTTATAAGACAGGTGCCCTCATCATTTTTTAAATTTTTTTGGATTTTGGATTTTTTTCTCAGCATGCAGAAAAATGTAAATGTTGTCACTTCCATTGTTGTCATTGGTTTGTTACTTGTACATCTTGATAATATTTAGCAATGTTGCTGTTGGTTGAGGTATGTATTGGAGTCGATTAAGTTATGTCAACTTTGAAATCTGTACCTATCATTATCAATAAAAACGTCAACTGTTGTAAGCAATTGATTTCTTATTTATACTGCGACCCACTTATTTCTGCCAGAGTCACACCTGCCCGAATGTAGTCTTGCTGAAATGGACAAACTGCGAAGTTGCCATAGCAGCAACATTCTTGACCAAAAAGTAGTTAATTCCCTGACACTTTCTCCTGCAGTGGTACATGGTACTCTGGAAAGCAGAGGAGATGGACGCTGTTGAAGACTGGGGGGGCAGAGGGTGACAGGGCACTTAGTGATCTAAAAAGAGCAATTTTTTTAAAACTATTTACTACCACAACATAGGTTCACTTGGAGGATATTTTAAGCTTAGCCAATTTCCACTTTGGTGCTTGAATTAACATTTCCTGATTGTCTTGTCTATCCCATGGCTGATAATTGTATATTAGTCCTAATGAGAATAAATGTGATCACACTGTAGATAATTTGAGGGGGACCATGTAAGGGATGCAGCATTTAGGAACTGCATCTATCCATTAATGGCACAAGGGGTAATCCTGCAGTACATTTTGTAATACCCATCCTGAGATCCAAGTTGCATTTGGATATGGACTGGGATGAGCTTTGTTTTACTTGAATGGATAGTCTGTTCTGGATATATTCAAAGAAAACTGTAGACTTGTCTCACACTTTGTGTAACTTTGGTAAAATAAAAAGAAAACCACAAGTGATAATGGAGCACTATATCACACAAAATGAACTTTAATCCACTAGTTTAGCGCTTTCAGCCCAAGAGTTCTGATGAAGGCCTAATTCTTGGGCTGAAAGCGCTAAACCAGTGGATTAAAGTTCATTTTGTGTGATATAGTGCTCCATTATCACTTGTGGTTTTCTTTTTATTGTTCTGGATGTATATCCATTTCTCAGGAACATTCAGTTTAGATACATGGATTGAGTATTTCTGAGTCCATTTGACTTGCTGATGTTCAGTAGGTCCATCTGTATTATGTCAGAGGATCCCTCGTATGCCAGACACGTCACCTCTACGTACTCTGTAGGATACTGAGTATAGTGATAAATCTTTGAGGTGGTCAATGCAAGACCTATTGTTTAGGACTTGTATCCTTTTAGTAAGGTATCTCTGTGGGTATTCCAATTGTTGCATGGGTCTGGACAGATACATGCCAAAGTGGGCATTACACAAAATGATTGACCTAATGAGGGCTTTGTAAAAGGGGGACAATAACATCTCTAGATCTAGTCACAATCAATTTGTTTATAAGCTGTGCAATGTAGAAATACTTTCTTATTTATGACTCTGGGCACATATTGGTCAAAAGTTAGGTCACTGTACACACAAGTTCCAAAATGCCAAACAACTGGGCCAGTTCTCAAGGGTCATTGTCAATTTGGCAGTTCCCTGGATTAGATGACTTCCCAAAGGATATAATAATGTATTTCTTGGAGTTCAGTTTCAATTCATGATTCTGGCACCAGTTATTGTTTGGGACAAACGTTCTTGCATGATGGTTAAGTCATTTAGGGATTCAATAACTGCTCTTAGCTTGTAGTCATCTCAAACTTAGCCGGCCAGAGCCCTTTGGTATTTCCTTTTACTTTTAAGATGTATATGCCAAACAGAAAAAGTCTCAGCAATGAACCCTGGGGGACACCAGTGGTGACTGATCTCCTACCCTATTTTGATCTCCTGCATCGTGAGAGCAAGAATACATATATATTTGTTCTTTGGTTCACCTTCCTGAGTGTATTAACCTGATTGTATTAAATTATATTCCTTGTGTAATACAACACCACTTGTTAGAATGTGTTTTAAATTTGTAGTTTGGAACAGTCTTGTAGTGAGCAATAAAACAAAATTTATGAACCAATAATGACAAAACTACCCATTTCATAAAATTTCAACCATAAAAAGCCACTCAAACTTCTGCCATTACAATCCACCAGTATCAGTAAATGTGCAAAATCTCTGCCGAAGTAAGTCATCTAAATAATTCCTCATTAAAGGGATCTGTAACTAATGAAGAGGTTGCTGCTAGCAAACAACTTTATATTCCATTGTTTCATTTACAAATAAAGTGCCTGTTGCCCTTGAAGAATAAATTGCTGATGCTACATTAAAAAATGATAAGCTAGTCATTTTGCTATGGGGAATGGATGGTAAACTGATAATGGGTTCACAGTTACTAAGTAACTCCTCCAAGGGAGGACATTCATAGGACTGCAGCATCCACTCCCATTAAAGTACAACACAGTACAGTATCAGCGATCCATCTGCATAATGTGGAAGTAGTACCCACAGCCTTCTGCATCAAAAGCAAGTACACTACCTGTTGTGCTACTAACAATGCAAACAGACACAGCATAAGTAACATTAAACTTCTCTTCCCCTGAAGCTCTCAGCTCCTTGTAAAATCCACTTGACAATCAACTAAATCTCTCAACTTCGCAGCACAAGAAATCTGGAAAAAGCTAAAATTTATTTGGGGGGGGGGGCAAATGCCCAAAATCAGGGACACATTTTAAATATTGCTTATATAATCTTAGAAAGTTGCTAAATTAAAGTGTTTTGTGTTACTATGCATTTTCTGAAAGATAGGAAGACTGAAACTTAAAGAGCTATAATTATTTAGAGAATTCAGGTTCTCACTGATTTGCCAGAAAAACACAACTTTTAAGAGGAACAGACCAAAAGTATGAGCCAAATATTCTGTGAAAATCTGGACAGTGGAGAGCTATGGACTCAACTCCCTGAATCACAAGTGGTGGTATGGGTACAGAATTCAGGCTTTTGTTTGAGCATGACACACACACACACACACACACACACACACACACACACACACACACACACACACACACACACACACACACACACACACACACACACATGCGTGCGCGCATGGGTGCAGCATTACTCCTGCAAATAAAAGAACAAAACTCACCTTCCTGGCAGGACTCTGGCAGCACCAACAGAACAGCGGCAGCATAACTCCTGTAACAGAGAGCAATAAGAGAACAAGAACAGCTAGTTTAGTTAAACTTCCCCATGTGACTCAACGTTAGATGAAAACTCCACTTCATTCATTTTTCACAACAGGTCTTGCAGCTGTAAAAGTGTGTGTGTGTGTGTGGGGGAGGGGGGCTCTCCCTCCACCTGGCTCTATGGTTCCGGCACCCATGCTGGAAAGTATCCTTTAGAGAAGTTGTGAAGTGTCTGTAACAATTTAATTTCATCTGTAATACATTTCTTATTTGTTTTAAGGTTTTGCATCACATCAGAAATGCAGCTCATTTCTTTTGCTACTTAGGAGAAAGTGAGGGAAGAAAAATCCTAGCTATAGCAACTGCTAAATTTTGATCTTTCAATGCAGTTACAGGGTTACCTGTTGGACTGCCTTAGTAAAGAAGTACAAAGATGGTTTGGCGTGAGGGGGGGGGGGGGACTAAACATTAGACAAACCATTCTCATTACACTGACTGTATTTGTCAGTTTATTACTATACACCTCAAACAGAGCATCACTGCTGTGTTTTTCAAAAGCCAACTGGCTACCATTTCAACAACTTCTTGGTTCCTTGCTGTACAGTAATGGAACACTTTCCTTATTTTTTCAGCAAAGTCACAATAAAAGAGGCTCAGTACCAGTTATATTTCTTATCCTCTTTAGCCCCCTCACTTCAGCTGCCATTTACTAGACTACATTAAAGGAGTCACAGCTTCTCTATGCTAGCAAACTCAGGTAACCGATGTCACATAATACCAAAAATCTAAATACCCATTCTGCATTCAAAGTAACATTCAAACACCCCCCACCCAAAGCTGCTAACTATAATTGTACCTTCAACAATCAACCAGCATAAACCCTTCACCTTCTAGGCACAGGCCCTCCTTACAGTCATCTCTCATAATAACTTTGCCTCTGCTGTGATTTGGTATGTCCTCTAAATCTTTAAATATGTACCCTTTTTACCACACTATCTCACTTTATGTTTCCTTCTTTTACTTACACCTCTTCACTCCTCTTTACCCTATTACTTTTCCACCATCATCTTACTCCAATGTATTGTTTGTCCTCTACTGCCTCAATATATGTACCTTGATATGCATGTAAATAACCTTCCTTCTCCTACCTATACCTCTCACATCACTATGCATTAATACTCTTCCAACATCTTATCTTACCCTGTTAGTTTTGTATATCTTTGTACTTCTACCACCTATGTATATATAAATATACCGGCAATCACCTATGCATGTAATGGAAATAATGTTACTGTAATTAAACGTATATAAATATACCTGCAATCACCTATGCACGTAATGTAAATAATGTTACTGTAATTAAACGTATATAAAAATACCTGCAATCACCAATGCATGTAATGGAAATAATGTTACTGTAATTAAACGTATATAAATATACCTGCAATCACCTATGCACGTAATGTAAATAATGTTACTGTAATTAAACGTATATAAAAATACCTGCAATCACCTATGCATATAATGTAAATAATGTTACTGTAATTAAACTTGCATTTAGACTAATATAAATAGACCTGCAATATAAATAAAGGTATTATAATTACAGTTGCATTTGGACTGATCCTTTTTTGCCGCTACTATAAATAATGGTACCGTATTTTGACTTACATTTTCTTGCAATTTGTTTAAAACAACTTATTGTTATCATACCTGCTTGCAAAATACCTGTTTATATTTCACTGAATAAATTATGTTTCTAACTGCATTTGGTTTTATGTAACGCTTGGCTGACTCTGAAAAGGTCAACTAGAAAGGGCACCCTACCTGGTAAACAAATTAAAATAAATAAATACATTTAAACAATTATGTAAACACATTCTTTCTACCCTAGACTGAATCTGAAAAAAAGTCTATCAAGATCAGTATCCTATCCTGGAGAATAAATTCAAATAAGTATAAAATAAATAAGTAAATAAAATTGAATATATTTTGCACTAGAGCAATGTCAACAATGTGTAAACTCTCTGTATTATTAAACTATTTTAATGGGCCTGGATACATAGGGTATAAATGTAGAAACTGCTAACATTGCTAATCTGATTACTGTGGAAACTGAAATGTTTCATACAGCTATAGCTAAACAAATGCTTCAGTGTGTTGTTGGTGTACTTATACAAATATGGTTTGTTAAGAGTTTACATAAGAGTATAAAATACTGGATATGATGGCTGACGAAGTGAATGCAGTAAAATTAGAGTGTTGATATAATAAACTGCAATGCAGCGTATGACTTTGAAGTATGGAGGTGAGGTACAGTGATGAGAGGTGAGCAGTTCATAACATGCTTAAAAATGTCTTTGTGAAAACAGAAATAATAAATATAGGAGATACTCTGTCTGATTGCTAAAGCTATTCCAAATTAGCTATGTTCAGACAACTATAAAAATAGACTAGTCGCTGGCAACAGTATTTGTGCAATAAACAACAGCTGTTTACTGTTAATCGTCTTTATTTGGTATCAAACAATCTCTAAAGATAGCAGTAAAGGCAGCTTACCAGAGAAACGTATTCATCCTTGTCTAAATCAAGAAGGCAAGAAAACTGCATGATGCTTACTTATATCTGATAAATAATACTTTTCTGTATGTTGCTTTAGAGCAGTAACAAGGTAAAAAGCTTTCATCTACATTGCATAAATATCATTACTGAAGTGTGACTGTAAAATAAACAGCGGTGGCATTTAGAGAAATATTGTCATGTAAAATAAGTGTATAACATTAACAGACCAATTTTAGATGTGTCCAAAACTGTAAACACCCGATGTGACTTTATTAAAAATGCTTGCTATGCCAAGGCATATCCTTCACTTTAAGGGCCAAGTCCTGAGTTGTAAAGGACATCCTTAAATTATATTATGTGCTTACTACATAAAATGCAATTTGCTTTTATGTGTTCAAACAGTATGCAGTTCTGGTAAGCATAACATCTTGTAAACTACAAGCACTGTCAAAATTATTCCTCATGACAAAATATATGTACTATTCTGTAAGATAATTACTATATATATATATATATATATATATATATATATATATATATATATATATATATATAGGGTTCCTATCAGCAGACCGAAGATGCATGTTTTCGAATGCGTCTTGGTCGAACTGACAAAACCAAAACTGCAAAATATCGAAGTGGCATGTAAGCGAAAGTGAGGTCTCGGAGTTGATATGTTTAAGTAGGGGGGTGTGGGGGTCACAGCCCCCCCCACGTTGGGGGGTGTGGGGGGCAAAGCTCTCCACTTAATCTCATGTTTTAATGTGCTTACTTTTTTTTTTCTTTTTGTTGGAACAGCGATTTTTTTCCCTTGGAAAAAAAAAATCGCTATTCTGACAGTTCAGTTTTGTAAGCTTTTGCTTACATGGGGTCGATTAATCACCGTTTACTTACCTAAGCATTTGGTGATCTAATATAGACCCTATATATATATATATATATATATATATATATATATATATATATATATATATATGTGTGTGTGTGTGTGTGTGTGTGTGTGTGTGTGTGTGTGTGTGTGTGTGCATGTAGAATATCTATTTAAATGCATGTATAATGAATCCAAGTATTCAAACTTTTTATGTTTGCTCTGTAGACTGAAAAACAGTATATTTGATTTATAGTGGGCATTTAAAGCCTGCTCAAACAAATGATTTTATAAATGTAAATATATTTCTTAGTTTAAACCCAATTAAATTCAAACAGAGTGCATACAAGACACGATCTTGCTTTAGATTCCAGATGTAGCCTGATTTCCACAAAGAAAAATAACAGTACATAGCTACTGACTTTGCAGTACTGCCACTAAAGAGAGAAGCATGTGTATCATTTATATGGCCACTGGCCAGCTTTAGTTGGGGAAAACAGCAAAAAGATGTAGTTTCATACATAAAATTATTTGTCTGCCATTATAAGTTGTATACATTCCTTGTTAAAGCTTCTTCATTAACGGTATTGAGCTATGACAGTGATAAGTACACTATACCTCATATGTCAAATGTTTATATGCCTTTATAGATGTGTCTGACCAAATGCCTTCAATCATACATATGGTACAAATACAAAAAAGACCGCTAAATAACAAGTTTTAAAGTACAAAAAAAAAAAAAATACTTAAATTGGTCTGCAAACCTAATTTTTCTTACTGTTTTAATCTGGAATTAAAGGTCTACCAAGTATGCATGTGGGCATTTCTTAAAGCTGACAAAGAAATCTTACCCATTAGTTTGTATGTTATATATAATCAGAGAGGTACATATAAATCAGATTGTATTATTAAGCAAAATGACATTTTAACTAATATAATATACATTAGACAGAAAGACAACAATCTGTATCCTAAATATGTGTATATTTGAATTGCGTACACATCTGAGACTGTAACCTGTATCTCCTTTTATCAAGTAAAGATCAAGTCAACCAATTATATGTACTTGTAAAGCCTGCAAAGTAATCAGAAAAGACATTTTACAGTCGTAAGTATAAGTCTGGTTAGATTTAGACAGCAGAAAAAAATACATGCCATTATAGCAGAAATGCACTAGCCACATAAATCGTAATGTGTAGTTTGACAGTAAATAACATGAGCAATTGTTCATGTAAAAAGTAAGGATTGTTTCCTCTAAAAATATCTCCACTGCCACTGAATAAATTCTAGTCAACTCCACTTCAATCCACTAATGTAAAAATGACCAAAGGAGAAGAAATTTATTGAATGCACAGATAAAACATCCATAAACACAAACACTTTCTTGCTTAGTAGCACTTTGTCAAGCAGTTTAGAAAACACCATTTATCAAGATATTTAAAACAATTTGTCAAATGAGTCAAACAACAAATTATTGTTTTAACAGGATATATTTCAATACAGGTTTAAGTCTGCAATGCTCATTTAAATCAAACACTGTAGCTGCATTTAAAGTAACAATCCATTTATGCATACTCTGTTCTTTATTAGTTAAATCTCCACGTCTTTAAGCAGATTTAATAACTTGTAAGTGGCAACATTTAAAGTAGTGTGTACCACTTATAACCTGTCTCCCTCAATAATAAATCTATACCATGTACAGTTCCTACATGGTTGTATGTGCTTGTTCAACTTAATTCAGCTCTATTGTTGATCCTCATGTTAGCATAACATAATTCTTTTTCACATTTTTCTTAAGCATAAAACTTGATACCTCCCACTCTATACAATTAGATTGCATTCTCTGACAATGTCATTTCTACTCAATGGGGCTGGGTCATGGCTGAAAAGGGTCTGTCAAGCAGTCTACATACCTGGTTACAAAATGTATTAATTAAATTAAATTAAATAATTAAATAAAGTAAATTAATAAATAAATATCATGTTTGGTGGGGATACTGTCCCAATTTCTCTTAATAATCTCACAGACACCCCTCACATTACTTGAGTAAGTTAATGTCAGCCTCAGCTGCAGTGAAAAAATGTTCAGCGCTCTAGGGTCTAGCATCTGTACCTCTATGTGCTAGAACACATTATTTTGTCACTGACACTGCCAAAATCATGTCCAAACCTAAAAAAAAAAAATCTTCCAACATGGATTTGAAACTGCAACCAGCTCAGCATTAGTAGTAAGTCACATAACTGTGGCCATTTGACTTTTAGCTATATTCTCATATAAAAAACTGGGATGCATGTAAGGATTACATGATTTCTTGCATAGCTTAGCAGAATGTCCATTATCTTTACTCAGCATAATGTTCAGAAATAACGGGTGTTCGGATGAGTATCTCACCTTATCTTTCACAAATTCAGTGCTAATACTCAACATATTTACAAATTCATTCAACAAACTGATATAATCATGTCATATAAATAAATGCCACTATCAGGCATATTTTTATTAGCCAGAGGAAAAGTTGTGGACAATAATTAATAAAGAGCTAAAGGAATTTATTTGGGATTGAAAGGAGGATATGTTGATTGTTCCAATAGAACAAGGTGATGTAGGATTACCTGACTTGAAGGGATATTTTAGGGCCACATAGTTAAGAATCACATACATAAATCATGCAGAGGTTATAATTTAAAGTGGAAAGGGATTATGTTGAAGGGGCAAAGTTCAAGAAATAAGGAGAGATGAGATTTTGGATGCAGATCCTTAAGGAGAATAATAACATCTGTGACGACCCACCACTGGACCAGTAATCAAGGAGCCTCAATCCTCACCAATGGCAACAGTAGGGAACATCCACTGTGAGGATAACAGGTACACATACACACAGTATTTCCAGATGCAGCTCTCTGCACCAAGTGCAATTTCCCTTAAGAGCACACAGAGATCACAATCAGTACGGGGCTGGTTTCTCTCTCTCTTTCTCCAGATCCCCAATAAGACTCCCCACTGGCACAGCTATAGAGTTGAGTCCTTAGCCAGGGTTACAAGCCAAGTACTCCAACACTCTCTTTGTCCAACCAGTGCTTCATGTCCCTGCCCAAGTAGCACGCACACTCTTGGAGATGTGTTTTACACACACCCACACACACACACACTCACACACACACACACACACACACACACACACACACACACACACACACACACACACACACACACACACACACACACACACCTGGGAAAGGCTGGAACAGGTTTACTAGCTCTGCCCCCTTTTGCCCAGACTATAAGGTAGTTACCACTACCAGCAGTCACTAGTTTTCAGCTACTTTAGGGCCCTTAACAAAGGGTGTCCAATTTTACTGTGTAATATTAATACTAATACAAATGGTAGCTTGACCAAGAGCAAGGCTGTTAGGAGTGGCCCACACAGTGTCACCAAATAAATATGCAAGTACTCTCAGAACTTAAATATCTCTACACAGATCAGCCACAATGAAAGTTTAAATATATTTAATAATAAATAAAGGAACAAGACAATATTAAATATGTATTCACAGTGACATCAGAATTCAAAACCTCAGGGAATATTTAAAATATTGTTGCAGTACAGGCTCACACAAATAAAGAAAGACATCTAAACTTAGCTTTACTATATTCTTCACTGTATCTAAGGAAATTAAACTGTTCCCTGGAAACGTACTTCATTAGAGCAAGGCAGATGTGATGAGTGTTTTTTCTTGATGTTGTTGTCATGTTCAAGACAGAATGCAGAATGCTCTGTCTCACTAAAAGATTTCTCAAATTAATATCTAAAATATTACTGCAGGGATAGCTTGCAGAATGACATAATTTCTGGTCATTAAAGTCTAGTTCTCATGCCAAAACCCCCATTGCTAGAAGCTGACAGCATTTAGCATTTGCCTGTAAAAATATACAGATAAGGACTTTTACTCAGATGTTTGGCAGATGGTGGAAATCATAAAACAACTGCATTCCTTCATGGTTCAAAAGTAGCAATGAGTTCACTTCAAGGACAATACAGAATGCTCTTCCTAGTACAGACTCTGTGTCTCTAGCTGCACTGAAAACCTGAGAGATAGCCTCTTTTATTGCATACCTATAAAGTAATTTAAATTTTAAACAAACTGTTAAAAATGAATAACTGAACGTAATTCAAATTTCCTGGGTTAATCCAATAGCACTTCAACAGGCTAAATGAGTTGAAAGTAGCATTTGTTATTTTGATAAAAAACAGCATTTATTTTTTAAGCGTTAAACATAAAAACGCTTTTTGTTAAACCACAATGGTTAACTTCATCAGAAAAACAAAGGTTTACAAAGCCAGGGTTTAAATTCCCCACCTCTTACAACTCGTGGTTTTCAAAAACTAATGTTATTGGTTATACAAAACTTTTTCTAAGTTGATGTTAGTGAACTCCTCCCCTTCACAAATGCTACTTTACCTGGTAGATAGTATATCAATTCAACCAAATATTAAAATACAATATATGCAAACTTGTATCATCAATAGAACGTGCATATTAAAATGGCAATAAAACTGTGTTTACTTTTCTCATTTTTTTTTGGCATTTTTATGCCTCTAAAAATCTATTAAAATAAATACATAAACTGGCCAAATAGGCAAGTTTCCTTAATTTAAAATATTTGTATATGTGTGTGCACACTTGTTAAACTGTAGTGGTGGTTTAGCTAACTACCTTATATATGTATATACACTTTTTAAAACAATAATAACAAAGCTAACTACCACTTTCTTTCATTTAACTCTATAGACCGAGAGATGAACACAAAAAAATAATATTTTTATGTCTAACTCTGGTCTGAAATGAACACATTATTTGGATCAAAAATTATTAAAACTTGTTATAACCATATTATGGTTGTTTTAATCCTGTTTTATTAATTCTGTTTCATCCTATTCGCGGTTTCATGAGTTAAAACACTGAACCTACTGTTTATCTAGTTAAGCTTCTCAATTTTAGGATACACATTATCAAACTTATTTCATTGATCCCAGGGTAGCGGCAGGAGTCTAACCTCAGTTGCCAAATAAGTTCACACCTTTCTAAACTGAGGGAGTCAGGTCCTCCTCTTCCATCATTCTGGAACTGATCAATTACCCAGAATTGAAATTGATGTCCTGGGTGTTCTAGAGTATGCCTTGCCAAGGCGTTCTCTACCTTGTTTCTCCCCATACAGTAGGTGTGCTCGTATACCTTTTCACATAACTTTCTATTGGTCTTCCCGATATAAAACGCTGAGCACTGTGTACAATTTGCCATGTAAACCACCTGTTTACTTTAGCAATCACATTTACCTCTTATCTTGTATTTCTTATTTCTTACCATAAATGTCTGGCCAACCCCCATGTACTTACAGTACCTACACATATTGCATTTATACATACCACTCCTCATTCCTACCATCCTCACTTTCCTCTTCAAGAGTTGTTTGAGGTTACTACCTCGTCTATAGACTATACTTGGGGTCTCCACCACTTTTCCCCTCATGGAATTATCATTAATGATTAAATCCCAATTTTTCTCTATGATAGACACAATACTCCTAGCATCCATACGGAAAATAAAGATAAAATTATATGGGGTAATTCCTTGTCTGGTAACCCTGTAATCCACTGTGTACTCCATCTGATTGTTTAAGATAGGTGTATACAGTCCCCTGTCCCTTTTCATCTGTACTTCATTGATCAACTCCAAAGTCAAATACCTAGGATAACCCCTTTTCAAAAAGAGTTCTTTCATGAAGTTACATTCATCCACAAAGTCATCGTCTCTAGTAACCATCCTTGCAGCTCTAACCAGTTGGCCCTTGATTACAGATTTTTTCTGTGTAAAAGGGTGACAGCTGGTGAACTGCAAGAGTGAATTAGAGTACGTCTCCTTCCGGAAAATTTTAGCTGTATAGCACTTGTTTTGAATATCTTTATTTAGGTCCACATCTAAATAAGCTACCTTGTCTTTTGCAAAGAGTAAGGTAAACTTCAAAAAGTCTGTGGTGGAATTCAAATGTCTCAACATATCTTCAGCAGCTATGGCTTCTCCTTTAAATACCATAAAGATATCATCCAGGAACCATGTATAAAACAGAATTCTCTCCTGTATATCTGGATTACCTAACACAAATTCCCTCTCCCAGTGTGCCATAACCAAGTTTGCTAGGCTCGCCCCACAGGGGGAGCCCATGGCGACACCTATTTTTTGGAGGTAAAATTTGTTGTTAAAGGTTATACAGTTATATGAAAGGATTACGTCTAGCAGTTCCTCCACTAACTGAATCTCTTCTCTTGGTGCTCTATTTAATCTCATCATGAAGGTCACCCATTCAATCCCATTCGATCCCCTCTAGATGTGGAATAGAGGAGTAGACATCTATAGTGAGGAAATTTGATTCCTCACTAAAGGGAATTTTATTAATGTTTTCCAAAAAGGACCAAGAGTCCTTTGAGATCTGTTTTTCATTTTTGACATACTTTTTCAAAATATTGTCGACGACCTTGGCACATGCATACATGATGCTGTTTCTTGCGTCGACCAGTGGATGCATGGGGGGGGGGTTCTGTATATGTTTCTGCACCTTAGGGATCCCAAAAAGAATTGTGATCCTGGGAGCTGGCAAAATCAAATAATTGAAGAGTTCCACATCAATCCGGGCTTCAATAAACATGTCATTTATTAATGACTTGATTCTAGCATATGCTATGTTCAATTAATTTCTTGAAACCTCTTCATAGGTATTAGTTGTTACTATTCCCATCATCCTATTGATGTAGTCCTCATTATTCTTCACTGCTAGTCCAACCCATTTGTCAGTTTCCATAATTCTCACTGGTGCCTGAAGTATGTTTTCAAGCATAAATTTTTCCTCTTTGCTAATGTTGAACCCGTGTCTATCCCCCCCCAGTGATAGATTTTCCTATTGCATTTTGCAAATCTAAATCACAAATTTGATCAAATAGTGCAATTGTAGGGTGTAAGGGTGGATGGTAAACAATAGGAATATAATAGTCTTTTATTACATTTGTTTGTTCACCTATTAATACAAACAAATTTAGTTTTCTAACAAACAGTTTAAAGTCAATGAGAGTCCTTGCCACATCAGCTCATGCAGATGGAACAAAGGTGTAACCCTTTGCTAATAGTTCAACCAACTCGGGAGAGAAAGAAATCTCAGAATAATTAAAGATTTTAAAGTCAAGGTTGGAATTATGAATAATTTCACAGTTATTTATTACTTCCAACCCCTCATAATCTACTTCAGGGTTTAATTCCGTCTGTTCTTGGTTTTGTTCCTCACTTTCTGTCCCGAAGGGGCTATGTGGTTCGAGGCACTGTTCTGAAAATTAGACCCAGTAACTGGTTGTTGTTGGTTAGTTTGCTTATTACCATTTGTTAGACATTCACTTTGTCGCACAGTGCCAGGTGTCGACTCCCTACTTCCAGAAGGAACATCATTCAAATTTCCCACTATTTAATTGTTAGCACCTTCCTCTCTGATATTGCTAGAACTTACTAAGAAGTTTCCCTGGGATGATGATGGCTTGGGGTATGCTATCTCCCATTTGTATTCTCTAATGTTACGTTTTAATTTCTTGATTTTTGTTGTATTAATTTTAGACAGGTACTGGTCAGTACTACTAAGAGTACGTTCATACTCATACCGGTATCTCTGAAAATCAATGTCGTGAGTGATGTCACTATCCAATTTATTGATTTCTCCTGATAAGATATTAGCTGCTTCCTGGTAGTGTTTAATCATTAGTTCCAACAGTTCAAAACTGTGTCTATTAAATAATTTTATTAGTTCACTGTGAAAACTGGACACCTGAACGAGTCCCATAGGGTATTGCAACGTCCTAAGTCCCTTAGGAATTATCTTAAGCTGAATACATTCGTGGAAATAAGCTATTTCTAGCTGTATTTTCCTTAATTTAGCAAGTCTTTGGTCAAACAGGTGTAACTTTGTTGATATTTCAACTCTTACCTCAGCCGGTTGCTCCTGCTGGTTTTCAAGTGTCACTTCGTCAAACCTAAATGGTCTTCCAATCCAAGATTTAAGGTCAGGAACTCCTATAAGCCCAGGTTGGTTGAGCATCGGTTGGTTCTGGTGTGCTGTATTAGTGTAACACCTTCCAATCCTGTTGTTTGCTTCTGGACTGCTGGCAATACTGCTTGTAGATGGTCCATTTGAGTTGTTTCGCCTATCCGGTTCGCTGATTGTACAAATTCCTGTTTTGGATAAGTGCGACTCGCTGATTCCATTTAATTCACATCGCAAGACAGCTCCACTGTTAGTGGACACTGATTGTTCCAATGATTGTTGGGGAATAGTCGCTGCATCAACCTTTTGGATCAGTTGTCCACTTTCTGCGAGAGCATCTCAATTAAAATTGTTAAATTGCCTGTATTGTCCATTTGGGTTGGTGGAAGTAATGTCTTGGATATAACCTCAGGATCCATGACACACAAAAAACAAACTGTTAAAAATGAACAACTGAATGTAATTCAAACTTCCTGGGTTAATCACACAGCACTTCAACAGGCTAAATGAATTGAAAGTAGCATTTGTTATTTTGATAAAGAACAGTATTTATTTACAAGTAAACACTGTTCTTTATCAAAATAACAAATGCTACTTTCAGCTTATTTAGCCTGTTGAAGTGCTGTTGGATTAACCTAGGAAGTCTGAATTATGTAATTTAAATTTTAGTTATTTTTCTAAAGTTTGCTCGACTGAAGTTAACCCTCCAGTTTCCTCTATTGACATTTACATTTAAACTGTTAAAATAGTGCATGTACATTTCTGTTCTCTTCCGGTAGGGCACACTGTGGATACATTTTAAATACAAGCACTTTACAAAATAACTTTTCAACACAAACATCTGTACAGAGCAATTTGATATACACATGACATACATAATACATTTGTAACACAAGCATCTTATAGGTTCATAGGTTCATAGGTAGGTACTAGGCTATCAGCCCAAGGGCCTATGTAAGCCTAGCCAACAAGGTTCCCTGGCTTACGCCATCCAAGAAAGTTATTTTCCTGTGCCATTGTTGAGCAGAGACACAAAAGTGATCCCCGGGGTGTATTTCTTATTTCCCATCCACTCATCTTGTATAAATAATTTCGATATTCTCCAATGACATGTAATTATTTGCAAAATTCCAGCTTGCTATGCTGGCAGCATCTTCTTTCATCACAACAACCATCCAGAATATTATCTTGTTACTGGTTGTGATATACTAATGGCAGGAGGACTGCAATGTGGCATGATTGTTGCATTGGGGATTGTGCAAACATTATAATATTAAAGTAACTGAAAAACACTGTAAACATGAGCCACATAGAATTATAGAAAATGATGAAGTGGATCACATGGGATCACCCACTCCCAAAAGTTCAAAAAATAGATGCTAGAAAACCAGATATGGTAGTCCATGAAAAAAAGACAAAGGTAGCATTGATCATTGAAATTGCTACACCCAATGTCTACAGTGTGACGCAAAGTCATAAAATACCAGGATTGGCAGGCAGAAACAAGGGCAGTGTGGAAGAAGGATACCCAGACAGTTCCAATAGTAGTAGGAACAACAGGTCTTTTATAAAAGAATTTACAATCGTACTTAGATATGTTACCAATATATGTAACTCTGTACAAATTACAGAAGGTGTCATTACTGGACACATTACGGGTGCTGCAAAGAGCACTTCTGGCTAACATCAAAGATTGAAACAAAACTAATTTCATGAACTGTAATCATAATTTGACTTAGGAATAGGGTCCATTTCCGTCATGGTATTAGAAACTCAAGACTTGGAGAAATTAAAAAAGGGAATAAATAATATTATATGCGTAAAGTAGCAGAAAGTCTACTAAAAACTACGCCAACATGAGAATGGAGAAAGAAGATTGTGCCAATAAGAATGACTATAAGTAGGGGCACAGAAAATAGGCAAGAACAGGCTGAAGTTTACTGGAGAAAATAGGCAAAGAAAGCAAGGTATTGGGAGCAAATAATTAGAGTGGGAAAGGTAATACAGTGGGATGAGGTGAAGAAGACATTTGGACTGCAGGTTAAAGACTGCCTTCCCTACCAGGGAACTGATATTAGAGTATAGGCAAAGATACATGGATAGATGGATCCTAAATGAAAAACATGCTCTGGTAGAGTTTTTAGTTGAATCTACAACTGAAGCTGCTGTTAAAAATGGGACATTAGTAGGGCATATAAAAATATTGCATGATAAGTATAAGAATCAATCAAAGGAAGTCAGTAAAGACTGGCAAGAGAGACTGGAAAAGCAATTCAGAAGAGAACAATGGGAGGATATTTTTATATTCAAGCAGACTTCAAAGAATTTTCCTCAGATAACAAACATTGGAGGTGTGATAGGGGAGAGAGATGTAACTGGAAACATATGTAATGAGTTGGTAGACTTTGAAAACTCCCTACAGAATACCATGTCAGAATTATTGGATTAGCAAATAGCTACAACTAAGGAAAAATACCTTTGAACTGGGAAACAGGATCTTAATTGCCTATACATAGTAAGGCCTTGTTAAGTTTAATTATGTTGGCTTCCAAAAAAGCGATTACTATAAAATGGAACTCAAAGTCTAAACCAACTGTATTTGAAGTATTGAAGTATATTGTGAAAAAGATAGAAGGACTGGGAAAAGGATCTTTAGAAAAGGGAAAGAGCAATTTACTTAGAAGTAAATGGACACTAAGGGAACAATACATGCATAATATTGCTCAGGAGGAGGAGTGAAGTTTAAGGGGGGACAGGAATTGGGCAATTTATGCAATATTGAACTGATGATGGTTATAAAGAAAGAAAATGTATTACTGTGGCTTGCTTTCCTTTTCATTAATGTATGTTTGCCTGTGTCTGAAGTAATAATTTAATAAGGTTGTTTAAAATGAGTGACTCACAAAAAATGCCATTCACAAATCTACTATAAAATAACAGTAACCCAACAATTACTCCCATTAAAGTAATTCTGAGTTTGCATTACTATTGATGTGCCTATAGTGACTCCGGTCTTTTATAATAATAGTTGATTATTACAAAGAAAATAAACACATTATTCTTTAGATTTAACACAAGGAAAGTACAAATTAAGTTAATCTTTGTATTTGGAAATTCAGTAAATAACGTCAAATGGTATTGTGTGCTTTCAACCCAAACCTGTTCACAATAACCATGAATATGGACCCAGTGTTGATAATAGCAAACATAAAATCTGTTACTCTGCACTGTATCACTCAGTGGAGTTACTGCGGAAAATACACAGCATCAATTAACAGTGATAAAATCTTATGTAATTGATTCCTATAGTTTTTTCAACATAAAGAGAAGGAGGCTGTGTTAAACAGGCATGGATGGATGAAATTGCCTCGTTGGTGGGAGGATAAGATATTTATGGGTTTTTTGAAGCACATAGGTTACAGGTACAACATGTAAGAGGACACAAAAATGATCATATAAATCTGCTCCAATCAGTTCTTTCATATGTAAGCCATGCAGTACTACTTTCACATTTAATATTTTCTTCATATCGATTAATACTTCTATAGGTTGAACTGTCAATCTAATTTACAAAATATTCCTGAGTAATGACTGGACGGATGAACTAAATAATGTTAGGCATAGAACAAACAGATCACATTTAGGAAATAATGCATCTATTTTCTGCAAAGATTATTCAACCCCTATGAAACAAGACGATGCCCCTGACAACTTTGGAATCCTGGATGCAAGTATTCAGCAATCTGAGGATCCAGTCTGTTTAAAAAGAAACAAATAAAAGACTGAAAGGAAGAAGTTCACAAGAAATAACAAGGAAGGAAAAGAAACTGATTGTTTGTAAAGGAAAGAGAATCCATTCAATCAGGACACTGCTTTGTGATGTAACACACAGATTACAGGGATTGATGATATTTTGTATATCAGAAAACCTTCAGTCTACAGAAAAAGGCATCAGGAGCAGGTGAAAAGGAAGAAATAACAATTGATAGTGGAAGAATTGAAGAACATTACTGTAAGAAAAAAGAAGAGAAAGACAGATGTTAACTACATGGCTCAAGCTTTGGATTTACAATGCCAGCTGGATAAGAATTTAATACATAATGAAAACAGTGGCATTAATAAGACTAATAGTGATGAAGATCTATCCTTCGTAACAACTGATAGAGCAGAAATGACTGTCTTAGAAGCTGAATATTCTTCAGAGATGGTCAGCAAAGATATTCTTGTAATTGGAGATTCAGTTATTAGAGGAACTAATACTTATATTTGCAGAGATGATAATGAACATTGAATAGTGTTATGCTTGCCGGGAGCAAGAAGAAAAGATGTGAGATAAGCCTTTGAACACCTAAATGTAAGGAAGTATAGATCTGTTTTTATTCATGTTATTACAAATGATGTCACCTGCAAGAATTCTCTGACTGTTAGTAGGGAACTGACAGCCCTCTTAGATAGTATAGCTTGTACTGGTGTTAGGACATATTTTTCACAAATCACCTATAGAAAGGATAGTCAAGTCACTGTGAATGAAAAGATATTTTGGGTAAATACCTACATGAAAAAATGTCCTGTTTTAAAAAATGGAAATGTGTAGAGCAACCAAGCCTAGTTTTGGGTACACATGTGTTCAGACAGGATAGTGTGCATTTGTCAAGATCAGGGAAGAGAATTTTTGCAGCAGATATTTTACAGTATTTGACAAACACTAGGCAGAATTTTTGCCAGGTATGAAAATTTAATATTTCACAGATAGCAAAATGTGATGCATCGCTGATGGTTGTTAATGCTAGGAGCATTAATAATAAAGAATTTTTATTGGAAAATTTGCTATGTTCCCACAAGATTGATGTTGTTATTGTTTGTGAAACATCATTAAAGAGCAATGACTGGAAACCAGTTCTGTCAGGGTATAAATGTTTTTACTGTAACAGACATTCTAACAAAAATGAAATGGAGGTGTTATGATTGGGATTAAAGATAGCTATGAGACCTGTGATTATTACATGTTCAATGATAATGCCAATACTATAGACTGTGTAACTATGACAATAAAGACAACCCTGGAACATATAACAATTGTTGGAGTGTATAGACCACCAAAGTAAAGTGTATATGACCCACACGGATTCATACACTTCTTGCATGAAACACAAGAGGGAAGAATAATATTTTCTGGGGACTTAAATTTACCAGAAACTGGCTGGAATAATATTGCTTCAACAATGTTAGTAAGGAAATTATTCAGTAACAACAATTACTTCAAATTGTAAAAAAAAACCTATAAGGGGATGGAACATACTAGACATTGTTTGTGTTCCCAGAGAAATTACTGTAACTTCAAGTCAAGTTTTAACACCATTGATGTGCAGTGATCATGGAGTTATAAAGGTTAATTTGTTGCTAGATAATTCTGCCAAACTGAAATCTAAGACAATGCACAGAAGGTTAATTATAAATTATATGGGAACAAAACAGTCACTGTGTAAAGCTAACTGGAGTGAGGTGTTCAGTGGAAAAACTGCAGATGGAATGTGGAAAGTTTTGAAAGAGAAATTGTTTGAGTGCAAAAATAAAAAAAAAATGCTTAACATCATGATCTAGGCATACAACATCAGGGGATATATTTCCATAAGAGCAAGATATCTGATTTAGATTGTTGTTGTTGTTCCTTCGGCTTTTCCTGGTTAGGGGTCACCACAGCGGAACTCCAGTCCGCTAATGATTGGCAGTAGATTTTCATGACGCCGAGGTGCCAGCTTGATGCCCAACCTTCAACGAAGGCACGCCCATTCATGCATGTCTTTCAAATGCCACTCGACCATGAGGAGGACATGCAGACTCCACACAGCAGGTGTTCCAGCTGAGAATCAAACGGGAGAACCTCTTGCTGTGAGCCAACAATGCTACCACTGCACCACCGCCGCTAAGATTTCTGATTTAGGTGAGAGACAAAAAATATAAGAAATGGAACAGAGATCGGACTACAACTTTAAAAACTGAAATAAACAAGCTGGACAAACAGATTAAGCATAGTGTGAGACAAGATCAAGAAAAATTTGAAGAAAATTTAATATAAAGATATTGAGCATAATAGGAAACATTTTTATAGATGCATAAGATGTGGAAGGAGTAAAGACACACAAATTGATAAACTGTGTGCAGATTCTAAAATTTATTCTCATACACAACAGATTATAGATATATTTACAAAATGTTATGCAAAACAGTTTCTCTCCACAAAAAGGGTGCTAAATTGTCTGAGTGACATCCAGTTAACTCCAGATACTAGAATCAAATTATACTGTATTGAAAAAGAACTGCGCAAACTGGATCCAAACAAAGCACAGGAAGGAAACGGAATTAGTAACAATGACCTGAAAACACTTCAGCAAGAACTTACAGTACCATTATATCTATTATTCACTAGTTCATATAACTATGGGGAGATTCATCAAGACCTGAGACATGTGCTTATTAAGCCTGTCTTTAAGGGAAAGGGGAGTAGGACAAACCCAGCGTCATATAGACTCTTAAGTCTACTTTCATGTTGAGGAAAAATAATGGAGAAGGTAATATTGGTTAAGTTATTATTAGAATTGGATAGGTTGGGACTTGAAACCGTATATCAGCATGCATAAGTTGAAAACAGTTCTATTACCATCTGTAACATGATGTTCTATAACAGTATAATAACAGCTATGAATGAAAAATTGCTGTGATGTAATTTATATAGATTTAACTTCAGCATTTGACAGGGTCATACACAAAACACTGATCAGTAAATTAGTACAACTAGGTATTGATGTACTCTTAATAAGATGGATAGCTGCATGGCTGACAAGTAGGACATGGCAAGTATCATACAGTAGCTGGACAGGTGAAATCCTTGGTTACAGTCAGGATGTCCCACTGGGCTCTGTCCTAGGCCCTTCCTTGTTTAGATTCTAAATTTCAGACCTAACTTTTTCATCTGAAGTGTTCTATAGTCTATATTCAGATGAGCTGAAATTGGGTAAACTAATTACATGTGTTACTGATAAGGCACGTCTGCAAAATAACTTGACTAAATTGACCATTTGGGCACAGGAGAATAACATGCTAATAAATACATCAAAAACTAAGCATATGAGATTTGGGAAACATAACTTGAAAGGTGAATATTTAATACAGCACACAGTAATTGAAATTGTAGACTCATTTAAGGACCTGGGTATATGGGTAGATTCAGCTATGAGGTTTTCTAATCATGTCCACCAATTAGTTAATGATAGTTATAGAACTATAGGTTATATAAAAAGATTTATAAAGTCTAGGAAATCAAAAATAATGAAATCAGTATCTGTTAGTTACATTAGACTCAAACTTGAGTATGGAATAACAATATGGAAAACCTATAAGAAAACAAGCATGAATAAACTGGAAAGAGTACAACAGAAATATACCAAGGGCATCCATGGATGTGAAAATTTAAGTTATTATGAAAGGGTAAAATATTTGAACTTGTACAGTGTATCTTATAGATATCTAAGACGAGATCTTATTCAGGTATGTAGGGCATTTAGAGACAGCCACCCGTGGGGATGTTTGGGGTTAACAAAAAGTACTAGAGAATCATCAGATAACCTATGTAGAAGATTCTATAGGAATGAGAACTGCACTAATTGGTTCTCTGAGAGAGTAGCTGATGCATGGAACAGATTACCAAATTACATTAAAGCAAGTACTAGTTTAGATATCTTTAAGAACAGCCTGGACACTTATTATGGGAACACGTGTTTTGGTATATTGGCAAGCTAGAAGGGCATTAATACCCGTGCTTGAAATATTTGTATGTATGATTTAGTACCACAACCCTGCCTTGATTAGCTGCTGAATTAATCTCAAGATTATTTATTTTATGGCCTTCTCATGCTTCAGTGCATAGTTAAATTAAAAAATATACCTTTATAATATTAATCAAACATTTTATAAAGCAGATAACTTGTTGGGATGAAACTGAGTTTCATAAAGTTACATGCCTGCTGTGCTCTGGAAAGATTCATTTCTAATTAATATTACAAACAAATAGCCAAAAATCTGTAATAACATCTACCAGATTATAGTCACTAGGAGGAATTAATGGCAATCCCTAATTCAGCAGTGCCAAGTGTATGTCAGACAAAGCAGTGGAAGATGAATTAACAGCAGTCCTTCACCTCCCTCCAATTCTTTGACACTCTGCTGGTTATGAGCTGATGACCCTGAGGGTTGCCTGCATTTCCTCTTCCTCTTTTATGAGAATACTGGTAGGATCCATGTAAACAGTGCTGTCCCATTGGTTCAATGGCTTCAGGAAAGTCCTGAACTGGTGGTCATAATACGTAATCTCAAGTTCCAGTATTCAGACCCATAGGTCATCCAGGAACACTGTCTCCTCGGTACTATTGCAATTACCCATTGTAATATCCAATATTTATTTGAAATCTTCCATATTCTGAACATTATGTATAGAATCTGGAAACTTATTCCATAGTCTGGGAATAGAGTACAGTATACGCAAGCCCTTGTTTTGTCTGATTACTTACTGAATGCATCTTGACTGATTGATATTGTAAATCTCTTTCAGAGGTACAGATTTCTTAATTCATAATTGTTTGTAATATTACTGAGTTACAGACATAAAAAGCTAAACAATTTTTGCCTCTAAGTAACCAATATGCTATGCTGTATAAATTAAGCCTTTGTAGTTTCTTGAATACGATGTACTGCTCAAAGAGGGTATATAAACCTAGTACATTTACATTGTCAAATGAACTTACTTGACTAATGCAATAACAGTAAAAAGCTACCTTGTATTCTCTAATAGGCCTAGTTGCAGTGTGAATAGTGTACATAATAAACTAGCTGTCGGCTGATCTTTTATCTTCTCTTGCAAGTGTGAAGACATAACTGAGACAATCTGAGAGTCTGAGGTGGGAGGCATAGCTTTACCTTCTGATTCCTCATCACCTCCCTGCCTGACAATGTAGTTTTGGGAAATTGAAAATATTACCATTATTAGCATAATTCATGTCACGTTGCATTTTTCTTTTCTAAGTCACTATCAGATTCAAGTACAGTTATCTCCAGTACCTGTCTATAATGAAAACTAGCAGCTCTTCTAATATCATCATGTAGTTTATTCATTTCATTCAGTTCTGCATACTTAGTTAAATCACCACATATTAAAAAAGTTTCAATGAATTTTAAAGTGCTGTATTTAGAGTAGAGTGCATCACGCATATCCATAATGTGTTTTGCAAGTGCATATATCTGATTTTTCTTTCTAATTTCAGAAACATACTGAGCTATGCATTGTTTAAATCATTCTTTAAATTGTTCCAACTGCATTGTGTTTGATTCAGAGACATGGAAATGGGTGACAAATGAGCTTTGGATCCACATTAACTATTGCACATCTCTGAATTGCTAATTAGCTCTGTAGCACTACTACAGCATAACAAGAAAGTACTGTTAGGGCTGTGGCACTAACTTTTCTGCATACCCCCCCCCCCCCACACACACACACACACACATTCTGTTATACTAAACTGTGTCATACATTTGAAAAGGCTTCTTGTTGTTCACCTCATGTAAGTTTACCTGTAAATAAAATCATTTTTAATAATGTGACATTCTTTGGAGTTTTTAAACTATTAGCCTAAACTGTAGACAGTTCATCCAAATCCAGGGACAGGCAAAACCACATCCCCAATAATAGGAAGTTGAAACGGTTTTAATTCACAAAAATGGTTAACACACAAGAATAAAATGGCTAACACACAGGATTGAGCGCTTTCATCATAGACTTCATCAGAATCACATTTCACCATTTCCACCTTCTTTACATACCTTGCCTCTATTGATCATATGACCATATTACACCAATAGACACTTTTATACCTAAAAAATACAAACGTGTGTGTGTGTGTGTGTGTGTGTGTGTGTGTGTGTGTGTATGTATATATATATATATATATATATATATATATATATATAAATAAATGTACACAACAAACTAATCATATATAAAAACATTCATTTAAAAGAAAATATTTTTTCAAAAATAAACTTAAAAACTTTTTACGAAAGTTGTCCAGAAAACTGTTTTTTAGATGACTGATAATCATTATGAATTATGAAACATTATGAAATATTAATCATTTATTAGAAAATGTACATATATCCAGTTAAAATTATGACATTTCTGAACATATTCTGTCTGGTATCTTTAAGACAGAGGTCTAAACCAGGCTTAACACATTGTAATCAAAGGTCAGAAGTTCAGACTTTTAGATAAATGTTTTTTTTTCTTCAGACTGAGAGCTAAATACTTGTAGTCTGTTGATCAATACTGACACAGTACTCCCCTTTAAAAAGAAGCAATCAAGAAGAAAGAAAATGTATTCAAAGTTATCATATTTATATTATGTTGAATTTTTAGTTTTGTATTCATATGATTTTAAATAATTGATTAATTGTGTAATTGATTAATGTGTGGCATTATTTAAGGTGTGATTAGCTTTGAGTTGCTTATATTTCTGATGAAGTCTTTCTGACGAAAGTGTTGTAATAAAATATTTTAGCATGCTAATTAGTTTCTGGTTTTTCCTGGTCTTCTTCAAGTGCTAACTGTTTTTTTTTTTTGGTCTTTTGGTATTCAAAGAAACTGCTGAATGTCACATAATATGTTATCTGTGTAAAACAGTTATCTGCTTTTCTCTTAAATGTTGGAGGATTTTCATACTATTATGTTTCCCCGCCAAAAGCTAACCTCAGTGACTGAATGGATAACACAAATTCTTGTAAGGTTTTGATGGGAAAGATCTTCTGTTCAGAGGAAGCTAGTCTGTCCTTATCACTGCACAGGTGATTTGGTTAAGTTTCTCAATGGCTCCTAGTTATAAACTCTGTATAAACCTGTGAACTCCAGCATACATTCCAAGGCTGCAGACTTGTGGATGATTTTACCCCATTTTACTAGGCTGAGTATCATGTTAATATATATTATTTTAAAAATTAACTGGTGGTTATTTGTTGCAGTCTCACAAAGTCCCCCTACTATGCAGAGGGTGAAAGCACTCCTGACAAACTCTGATCTCCTTCATATCTTAGCTGGTCTCTTGCTTAACCAAAAAACCTACAAGGCAGCACCTCAGCACTGTTTACCTTTACATGGACGAAAATCACTCGTGCAATTGCTCATATGAGCGAATCATAAGCACGAAACTCAAAATCATGACAGTTTCCAATGTTAGAAAATCAGCAAATCGAAAAGCAGATTCGCTGATTTTCGAACACAAAAGTGGAATACACAGTGTAATGAATTATAATGCAAGGGGGCAAGCCCACCTGCACCTGCCACACCCCCGTACTTTAATATACTAACTCCAAGATCGCACTTAAGTGGGGAAAGGGTCCGTTTTCCGATCCCCACTATAGTGCAATCCGCCCCAAAATGCCAAATATGCAATGAGCGAATGTCACTGTGCATTTGTTCATTGCACATTCGAAGCATTTTGCTTTCGACGTTTGCAAACTTTTCAAACGTCCTTTTGAAAATCTGCTGTTCGCCCGTGTGCAGAACGCGCATATGAAGGTAAACCTCTCAGTACAGGACACCAACCAAAATTAACTTTACCAGGATTAGCAGTCTGCAATCTACCACATACATCTTTACCAGCAATCAGTACCTCCATCCCATTTCTTTCAGCAACCTGCCTATTCAGAGAATACAGCCCCTTTCACATCTGTCATCACCATTTATGTATTCCCAGGACTCAGTTTTATTGACAAACCATCATCCTATAATCACCTGTTCAGTAGTTTTCCTTCTAGTCCACATGCTTGCATCCAGTGAGCCAGCCTCTCCAATTCCATAAAACAGGCAGCTCTAGGACATGAGGACACTGTTTACCATACAGTGAAGAAACGCCACTAATTAAAACCTATAAACTTCCTCATGCAATAACCACAGTGTGGCACTCATCTGCCTCATCCTGACAGCAATGCCAGCACAAAGTTAATCTCACCACCCTCAGCTTTAAGCTTCTTGGTTGTTTAGTACCATCAGTGCCATATTCTAAGAGTCTATTCAACCAGTTACCCTTTCTTTGTGACTTTAATAATGTCCCATAATTCTTCCCAAAGTCCCCCCCCCCACACTTGACTTAATTGTCTGCTCAAGGTAAAACCTTCTTGAACAGCTTGAAACCCTCATCCTCCTTTTCTTCACCATACTTGCCTTCTCTGACTTACTATGAGGTCGTTGTTTACCATTTTACATTTGGCTAAGATCTTCCTCCCTTGAGTTTCTAATCATCCCAAATTCTTTAGCATACCCAAATTCTCAAACCACATAACTCTTGGAATCTTAACATTACAGCAAAAGATTTCCAAGACTCCCCCTCCACTGCTACCTGAAGAATGAAAGCTCACTCGTGCACAACACTCTGCTGCATATATCTCCTCCACATTGTTCAGCCAACATTTTTACCCCAAGGGACTTCATGCCACACCTTGTCCCATGCTGTCTTTATTTCTGCTCAAATCATCTTTCCTCCTCTCAGTGTTTCAGCCCAAATTCTCATCTTAACAAATTTCATGCTTTCAACATCGACATTTTTATCCATGTTGGAATGATCTTTCCAGAGGTCTTGTGAAGGTTCACTGGATTCACTGCTGTGAAATAACTAGGTAAATCAGGTAACACCTACCCACATCTTCTTTTATGCATTCTGTCAGTCTCTCCCTACCTGTTGTCTTACTTTTACCCCCTCCATACATACATGCATGCATTTTATAAAGTAATTGCAATCTCCAAAATCTCTTTTTGTCTCACAGTACATGGTTATGTCTTTTTAAATAGAGGATATGAGGTAAGACAATAATACTGATGATGTCAAATCTAGCAGTAACTGTGCCTCCATTTCACCCCTGTGTCAATTGTACTGCCAACCTCAACCAAAAGTTCATCTCAATGTCTTGCCACTTTCCTCCCAAGGTGGATAAGCCTTTATATCCAGATATTTTACCCCATATATTCTACTACTACTTGAAGATCCTCCCTGACCCATATTCCTGTTACCTAATGGGACCACCACTGAGTTCTGTGGTTGGCAGTGGAATTCTAAGTGCTTCTTGAATTAAGGAAACTCGTGTAGTAATATCAAGCAGAATATTTTCAACAATTATATAGCAGAAGCATGCAATTATCAGTGAACAATTTTCTGGAGGATGTTTCTCTCACAGCTGCTTTTAGATCCATTACACCGAAACCTTGCTTTTTAAAACGAAGAGGAAAGAGGACAAGGGCAACCCTCCAACTCATGCCAATAGTCACCAGTTTGTGTATCTCTTCATTAGCTGTTACTTTCATTCATGGTAACATGCCAGACCTCCTTTATAAGAGATGCAGCCAACCACATTATTCCAGAGTACACTTAAAGACCATATCAAACACTTATTTTAAATCAAAGAGGACCTCATCTGCAGTCCTTAACGGTGATGCTCAGAGGCCTGAATGAAACCTAACAGGAGACAAGAATGATCATTACATCTCCTACTTTGGATAAAATGTACTTGCTCCTCAGCTGCCAACTTTAGTTTCTGCTCCTCCTTTCCCCTTTCCACTTTACAAAAAAAAAAAAATATATATATATATATATATATATATTTTTTTTTTTTTCCTAACCTTGTTTCCTGCCTTTCCTGTAAGTCGTCTAGTCCAGATACAGATTTGCTGTATCCAGGACTGTTTGCAGGCTTCTGAGCCCCCAAGCCTTTCTGTGTTGGAGGGAGCCTTCTACCTTAATTTTGTTTCTTAGAACTAGCCAGTTTTCTAGTTTCAGCACTCAAATCTGTTTCTTTGAGCTCAGCACTTGTTCAGAACTCACTGTAAGCACTAAATAAGCTACAAATTACTACAGCACTCAACTTTCCTCACTTGTCTAGAGGAAAACAGTTTTTAGTACTTAAAAAATAAGCACCTATCCAGGCATGTCTAAGGATCAGCTCCTGGTGTTTTCTCCTGTCTCCCTGATGAATCTGGGCATCTTGGAGCAATGCAGCAATTGCCTCATGTACACAGACAACCCTCTCTTCCTACCACCCAACACTACAACCTGTGAGAGATGCACTTATACAGCCAAACTGGAAGCAAGCTCTCTTCACACAAGACTGCACTAGACAGTCAAGAGGAGAAGGTAAACACTTACACCACACCACACTCATCACATAGTCCCTCAAAACCTACACCACCAAAACACACACATAGAAACACAAAACACACACCTACATTCACAGAGGCTCTCAATAAAAATCTACCCAAGCAACAGGGACCTCCAAAGCAGAAACGCAAGCAACCCCCCCCCCCAACACAACCCAAATGACACATAGCCCACAAACTCAGTGTGCCACTCAATCACAGCCCATAAGGCATAACAATGTACCCAACACTCTAGTCATAGGTGAGTCTATAGTCAGCCACACTGATGTTCCACTCACCACGCTAAACAAGGAGAAAATTACTGTCAGCTGCCTGTCAGGTGCCAGGATCTGCCACATAAGGCACGCACTCAGGTCACTCCACAACAAGTACAAATATGACTCTGTCATTGTCCATGTTGGTGTGAATGACTTGAGACGTACCTCCCTGGACTACATGAAAAGAGACATGGAGGAGCTGTCCGATCCTGTAGCCCAGGCAGGTATGACCCTAGCTCTGAGTAGCGTCCTGCCATCACCCAGAATGATACCACAGTACAAGGACAAAATAATTGACTTCAACAATTGGCTAAGCTTCTGGTGTCATTCTAAGGGGATCCAGTATCTGTCTGCCTGGGATGACATGATCGAGAAACCATGATGCTTTGCCAGAGATGGCCTGCACCTGTCACCCTTGGAATTTCGGATACTGGCTAAGGATCTTGCCACCCCTATAGTGCCTTTTTTAGGCAAGGTTCAAATTGCAAATTCACCACTGTAACAGGTACAAGCAAGCAAAATCTGAGGGTAATGCTACTTAATGCTAGAAGTCTAAACCTCAAAATGCACTCACTCGAGGCACTCCTTAAAATGGAGAACATTGACATCTGTGCAGTGACAGAGACCTGGTTCAAGGCCCCAGAGACCAGCCCTGAATTACCAGGCTATAATTCATACCACACCTTTCTGCCACCTAACCTGGACCAAAACACTAAAGGAGGAGGTGTGTCCATATTCATTAAGGATATCCACACCTCCAGGCTAGTTGCTCAGCATAATGCATCTGAGATTATCCAAGTGCAACTAACTCTGGGCAAGACCACAATCCAAAGTGTAGCTTGCTACAACCCCCCCACCATGCTACAGGATTCCCACTCCTCAATTCTTGATACACTGGAAAATATTAGGATACAACCTAACACCCTAATAATGGGCAATTTCAGCTACCTTACCAGTAACTGGGAAAGCTACTCATGTACCAACTCTTGTGCTCAACATTTTCTGGAATTCATAAATTCCAGCACCTTGGATCAACTTATCCACACACCCACCAGGGGCAGCAATATCCTAGACCTGGTCATTACCAACATGAGCAACTGGTGTTTCACACCAGAGGTCAATTCCTCGTTGGTCAGATCCGACCACAAGCTAATCTCCCTAGACATCCACATCCCACCCCCACCCCCCATTAGGGAAGCCACCATAAAAAATTTCTCCAAAGCCAACTTCACAGTTCTTAAGACAGAAGTGTCAAACTTCACGACACCCATGCTGATGGACAATAGAGGTACAACTGCTAAATCCTGTACAAATACACTTTATAAGCACTTACATGAGTGCATGGATCATGTAATCCCTAACAGAACCAAGATGCTATCCTCCCAAAAAAGGAAGCCAATCTGGTGGTCCCCTGCCATAAACAAACTCTACAACAGAAGAAAGAAGCTTTTGCAAAAAAGTGTAAAATCCCGTGATTGGAAGAACTCCATGGTCAGCCTCAGTAAGAAGCCAAGATCCCTCATAAAATCCTCCAACGCTAGTTACGAAAAGAAAATTGCCACTGATTCTAAAGACAACCACAAAGCATTCTATAGCTATGTCAAGAATCTCAATGGCAACACTCAGATCTGCTCTGAGTTACAGCACAATGGCACTAAATATACAGAACCAACTGATATTGCCAACATCCTGGCAAATAGATTCAGTGCTAACTTTATCCCTCTCTCACTCCCTGAAGGGCCCATCTCTATGCAAAGTTCCTGTAATCACGGCTGCACAGGTAAAAAATACACTCTCAAAAGACAAGAACACAGCATCCATGGGACCTGACAATATCCCAGGCTGCGTTCTACATGAACTACAGAATGAACTGGCACCCCAGCTAAGTACCATGTTCAATCATAGCCTCACCTCAGGCTTTGTGCCCACTGAATGGTGCACAGCAATGGTTATCCCACTCCACAAAGGGGGAGCCACCATGGACCCCGGGAACTACTGCCCCATTAGCCTGATGAGCCTGGTCTGCAAGGCTATGGAACATATCATCATGGAACTTATCAACAATGACATTGGTAATCTCCAAACTCTGGACCCTACCCAGTTTGGGTTTGTAAAAGGCAGATCATGTCTCCTAAACCTTATAGACTTCTTTAAAGCTGTCACCAAAGCTGTAGATGAGGATAAGGTGGTTCACACAGCCTATCTAGATCTCGCCAAGACTTTCAACACCATCCCCCACTCTGGAATTATAGATAAACTCACTAAACTAGGTATAAATCCTTATTTCCCAACATGGGTTGCAAACTGGCTTACTGACAGAACCCACACTGTGAAAGTATCAGACTCCAACTCCAACTTCAGACCAGTGACAAGTGGAGTACAACAGGGTTCAGTCCTAGGTCCTCTCCTGTTTGGTATCTACTTCTCTGAAGTACAGGCTAACACAGAAGGTCTTTGGCTAACAAAGTTCACAGATGACTGCAAACTGGGAGCCATAATCAAAACTCCTAACGATGTGGGCATCCTCCAAAAGGGCCTCACTGAGACAGATGCCTGGTGAAAAAAGTCATGGCCTCAAGCTCAATGCCAAAAAGTGCATTGTCATCCCTTTTGGTAAAAACTCTGTACCCATGAACTACCACATAGGCAGTAGTCTACTTAACACCGAAAGTGTAATAAGAGACCTTGGGACACAGGTGGTCAGTAGTCTCTCCTTTGATAATCACATCGCCACAGTAGTCAGGAAATCTTTCTACGTGGCACACCTCATTACAAAAGGTTTCTCATCCAGGAAAAAATAGGTCATTGTTCCCCTCTACTCATAACTCATTAGACCCATTATAGAGTACAACGCCCCTTTTGGTATGTACCTCACAAGACATCTACAACAACTGGAAAGGCCGCAGAAATACTTCACAAAGGGGATTACCGGCCTCAAACAGATGCCCTATGCAGACCGTCTCAAAAAACTCCAGCTTTACTCTGTCGCATATCGCCTATTCAGAGGCGATCTCTGCCTAACATGCAAAGCTATGTCAAATCCAGAGCTGCTGGACATGCTCCACTTAAAGAAATCCCAATCCCTCCGTGCTACATGCTCTAGGGTCCTAAACCTTGTCACCACAATAAACAGAACATGCTGGAGGGATAGATTCCTGTCTCTGAGACTTCCCATACTCTGGAACAAACTACCTATCTGTATCAAACAAAGCTCCTCATTAGCACTCTTCAAGAAAAATCTTGATGATTGGATGGGAGATAGGAAATTCACCCTGGGGATCACCTTCTGTGGCTCTGTTTGACAGGGGCACAGGAAAATATTTTTTTTTGAGTGGCAAAAGCCAGGGTACTGTTTGGCTCGGCTTATGTAGGCCCTAGGGCCAACAGCCTAGTACCTACCCATGAACCTCCTTATAAATTTCTGTAGCCTTGAGGCAAAGAGTTATGCATAAATCATAACATCCACATTGATCGAGGCGATCAAATATGAGTTGACAATATCATTAGTTTCATTCTTCCTCTTTAGGAGCACAAGTACCTGCGTCATGTCCATTTGAGTGGGAGATGTCCTCCTCTACAGACAGTATAAAAATAGTCATCATAGCTCCCTCCATCTGGCAACCCACCACTTTATAAAATTTGAATAGAAGACCATTCCTTTCCACATGTCATCTTTCTTCATTTTCTTAGTTGCTGGTGTATTTTCCAACAACACTTTGTCTGCTCCCAAAAAATCCCTTTCTGATAAAATCATCATGTAGCTCTCCCATATTAAAGCAGGATTTATACTACCTCTTTGAGTCCCCATAACATATGCTTCCTGTTAAAGCTGTTTATAAAAAATTATAAACACCTCCCTAATCTCATCATGTTCTGTGCCTTCACTGTCTCCCCATTCAATTTATTAAGAAAGGGACCTCAAACAAATACTGTTTGAAGGGGTTGCTAAAGGGTCTGTCACCATTTCTTGACTCTTCTGAGCTCTGCTGGGAGGAGACAATTAAATGACGGCTAGCATTTGACACTGTATTACCAATACTGCTGCCAGCAGTACGTGCACGATTACATGGACAGACACTCTTTGCACCACATTCAAATTCACTGTCCATATCTGTTCAGTACTCCATGCCCATCATACATATCCTCCTAATTCCTTTCTATAAAATTACATAGCTTCATTGCAGTCCCAAATGGCATACCTCAATCCCTTCACTGCTACTGTCAGTCTATTAAGGTACAGAAGCTTTACCAATAAATCCTTCTGAAAAAGTTCCAGACTAATGGATTTCATTATGTTCTTCTCTCTCTCTCTGTCTCTCTCTCTCTCTCTCTCTCTCTCTATATATATATATATATATATATATATTTATCTGCAAGTGAGCAATCCACCTTGACCTGAACCTGTGGCCTCCTACAAACACCACTTCACAGCTTTATGTACAATCAGCACTTTGATCAAGATGGCGTACATATTGCAATCAGGATTTGACATGGTTGGCTACCTTTGTACTGCCCTCCTACTTTATACACCCAATCAGCTTGCAAAATTGATTTACAGAGTCTGCCTGGAATTGACCTCAACTGCTGCTCTATAAATTGCACCATATCATTCCTTCACTCCTTTAGGTATGCCCAAAATTCTAAGATTTTGTCAGTAGAAATGACATTCCATATCTTCATTCCTCCTCTTTACCTAAATGGAGTTCCAGCCATAAGTAATTAAGGGGCAGAGGTGTTTCCTTTCAATCCTGATGTTGCAGATCCCTTTGTGGCTTCACTTGCTGTTGCTGATTCTGGATTCCTGCAACAGTATCATACATTAGGTCCAATTCTCCTCCACTGTGCTTATGAAACTCAATGCTAGACTATGTGAGAGGAAAAATGTAATGCTATCCCTGATTAGCCTTGTTAAAAAAACTTTTAATACTAAGCATGTGGGAGAAATCTGATTATGTGGCCTTATTTGGTGAGTCCACAAAACACAAACAGTGGGTGTAGCTGTTCGGCCCTGTGAGTGTATTCATCATGGTTTGCTATTATTAGTATCTTGGATGGCTCAGTGGTGCAGGTAGCATTGTGACCTCACAGCAAGAGGTTCTCTGGTTCGATTCTTGGCTGAAGTGCCTTCTGTGTGGAGTCTGCATGTCCTCCCTGCATTTGTGTGGGTTTCTTCTGGGTGCTCCAGCCCCCCCCCCCCATTTTCAAAGACATGCGTCTGGACCATTTTTGTCCCGGGCCTCCTCTGAAAATTGGCTTTGTTCCAAGTTGGAGTTTCCTGGTAAACAAATGTTAAATAATAAATAAAATAAAATTTTAAGACTGACTGCAGAGTATTGGTTTATTTTATTTTTTACCTATACTTTGGCAATGGCTGTGTCTGTTGTTCTTTTAAGAACAACTACCATATGAGGAATTCTTTTTTTTCCCATTTGTTAAATGTTTGTAGCAATCGATTGTCCTTGCTGGGTTTCACTATTTAAATGTCACTCTTGGCAAAAGCAGCCACAAATGCTGGGGTAGTCATGAATGTGATGTTATTGCCATCGACTGATAGGGGGCTATAATGGTAATTTTTTACTAGCTGCAAGAAGTACTGAATAAAGTCTTATTTTGCCATTATTAGGATTAGTTTGTTTTTGTTTTTATTTTCAACCTGAAAGGTTCTAAAACCTGCTGGAGCCTGCTCACATATTGCGTTAGCTTTGAAAGATCTGTGTATACTTACTTTTAGACATAGCTAGTGACAAGATTGAAACAGTGGGGTTGGTGATTTGTTAGATACTCGAGGAAACAGTTTGTGTACACAAGGTATGCTATGATGTACTTCACACCTTTATAGTTTTGTAAAATATACAGGCCTGTTATAACTACTGGTGCATTTAATACCTTAGTACATTTATGTTTTACTGGCAATGTCTGTCTTGATACACTGTACATAATAGCACCTTCCAATTTATTATATTATGAATGATCTGCTTAGCTATATTTTTTATTGCAATTACTATGACACTTTGTGTTCATTTTTCTCATGTATAAGTTATTTCTTTCCTCATTAGAGATATTTATACTGTGTTTGGTTCTTTTTCATCTTGGGCATTGCTTACTTTAATGAACTGGGAACTTTTCTGTTGTTTTCAATTTTTTTCTCATTATACTGCTTTATATTTTTTGTTACTATTTATAGGCTTGCAATTCTATATCTCAGCTCTTTGATTGATGAAAGGGCTACGTTTAAATGTGGCAAATGCATGCTTTCTTACATAAATAATGTTTTTAATGAGGACTGTATGGTGTGTTACATAGATTATGCAATACAACTGATCGCACAGAGCATATTGCCTTTGTATGAGGTTATTGCAGTAAATGTTCAGCTGATAGAAGATGAATTAGAAATGCACATAGAGGGGCATCCTTATCTTGATAGTGGATCTCAGACCAGCAAAGTGAACCATGCACATGTGTGGTGTACCTTGCAAAAAAATGATAGTTTCTACACAGACTAAAGGGAACATGATTAAATATAATGTTGCAGGTGATTATTTATGTGAGTATGTTGAACACATGTTGTGAATATTAATGCTCCTATACAGAGTGAAGGGACCAGGTCGACAGTTAATGTAGCAGAAGAATGTATAACTGTTCAGATTCAAATAAATTTCATTATTTTTGACAAGTCAATGTGAAATCACAAGGTGGGTATAATGTTACTCTGTCACAATTCCCTTCTACTCTGGATTTCCTTATTGACATACTTAGATATAAGGAATAAAGTGAGGGTATCCAAGCAGGCCAGAGTAAATATGAGTCCAGAAGATTTACAGCTACCAGTACAAAGAAATGAAGATAGTGGTGCTGTGAGGTGGAGTTATACCTCTTTTAATTGACTTAGAAGTTGCTGCTGTATAGGTTGGTATGGCCTCAGTAGGAGATATCCTATTGTCAGGGGACTCTGTGAAAACATCTTTATCCACACTAGTAAGAGCACTTGGCAGAAGTAGCATAACTGCCTCAAGCCTTCCTGTTTTAAAACTGGTCAGTGTAAATACCATCAGGTGGCTACCCCTGCCTTGGTAATTCTTCTACACCAAACACACTTGCATGCACACTCACACCTATGGCCAATGTAAAGTGTCCAATCCATCTACTTCCTGGAAAGTGGGAAGAAAATGGAGCAGCAGAGGAAATCCACACAAACACAGAAGGCACACCAGCTGAGAATCAAACTGGAGAACCTCTTGCTGTGAGGTGACAATGCTGTCCAGTGTGTCATTGTGTCACCCCTATCAATCATATAAGCAGTTTCTTATTATTGTAAACAAAAGAACATTGATCCAGATTTCCAGAGAGGTTAAATTAATTACTCACTACAAGGGTGAGTTCAAACTGAAACTTTCTATTATCAAGCTAACAAAACATTGTTTTTAAATCTGAGTGCTAGGACAAAAACTAACTATTTCTGGGCCAATTTTACGTAATAGTATGATGATGAATGACCACAAAAAATATCTTAACATTTTTAACAAATATTTTCTATTGTGTATGATATCTACTGGTAATTTTGAGTCTATATGTTTCCAGGTTTAAGTTCACTGGTATATCCACAAATTAAATCAGGATGTGGTCTGTAAGGTTTTGTGTAAATACAGGCTATTTATAGTATGAGACCAGATGAATTACTTAGAAGATTTACTTGTAAACATCTGGATGTGCCTTTTTGACCTTTAACTGAATTATTTAACAAACTGCTTATTACGTCTAAAGTTCCTAATGCTTAGAAACAGACACAGGTTATACCTATGCATAATAATGGTGCTAGGAACCAACTATCAAACAATACATTTTATAGGCATCAGTGGAAAGTGCTTTAAACATTGTATTGCTATTATGAAACAGCATAAACTCTACAATACTCTTATGAACATTACTCAGCATGGGTTTATCCTAGATAGATGTAGACTCCTGAGAGATGATCTCTACCTAGTGTTTCATGCTATGAAAAGACCCTTTCATTTTCAATGTACTGTATTTTTACAGATCCTGCAGCTAAACAAATACCTACTCCAAGGGACATGAACAATACTTGCTGGAATATTAACTTACTTTTCCTATACAGTGATCACCTTTGGAACAGCCCCCCCCCCCCTTATATCAAGAAGAGGACCTTCCTGAAAACCTTTAAAGCAAATTTCAAGTGGATGAGTAACCATAAATAATTTATAATTCATGCCTGGTGTTAATGCTAATGGTTACTAGTACAGGCAGAATTATCCTTTTCACTGCAAGGGTGATGTGGGTAAGCTTCTCTAGATGTAATTCTACTATAAACCTATGAGCCTCTACTAAAAAAAAAAGTGAGAAACCTATTGTAACTTATAATTTGGATAAATGTTGGTAGCCAACACTACTCGAGTGGGAAAACAATTGTAATTGTATTCAGCCCAGATGATGAAGGTAGGAACCTTGCTGCAATGAATGTTCAACAATATTTACAATGTATCAGGATCAGCTAACATATATTTTTATATGCATACTGGTACATAGAGTAAAATATAAAGAGGAAGAGAAAGAGTCACCTGGTTTATTGTATACTAGTATTAGACTATCGCGTGTCTGCATTGCACTGAAGCTAATTTGATTGGTTTTATTTCCAAGATAAGCTGTATTGCTAAATGAACATGTAGGAAGCCAAGACCCACAACACAATGAGCAGCCTTAGCTTTAGCCCACATCGAGGTAAGAAAATGCACAAAGCCCATTCGCACCCAATAAGGTGTGGTATGAAGAAATGTGGACACTGTCTGCAATGTAAGTGGATTAGTGTGGGGAACAGATGTTCTGTTTTGGACAAAATATTTTATATTAATGGCGAGTTTAATTGCAGAACAACTGGGGTGGTGTATTGTGCTTTATGTCAGGGGTGTAGCTTGTTTTATATAGGTAAAACTGATTGGGCTTTAAGGTCTCGATTATATGAACATGTATGTTGTTGTTGTGTCTTTCGGCTTTTCCCGGTTAGGGATTGCCACAGCGGAACTCCGGTCTGCTAATGATTGGCAGTGGATTGTTACATGCCGAGTTGCCGGCCCTGACGCACAATCTTCAATGAAGGTATGCCCATTCACGCATGTCTCCACACAGAAGACGCTCTAGCTGAGAATCGAACAGAACAACGTCTTACTGTGAGGTGACAACGCTACCGCAGCACCACCACCGCAGCTATATGAATATGTATATGATATTAAAAAGAATAAAAATACAAGTGCTCTGTCAAAACATATCTTAGTTTACCCTGAACACTCCTTCAGATTTGTCATTTTAGAAAAATTAGATGCTGGGAAATGGGGGGAGCTTGGCAAGTATGGCTAGTAATAAGGAAATTGGATTGGCAGCGCTGTATTGATGCTTTTAAACCCCAGGACTTAATGATAACTGCTTGTTTGTTGCAAATGAAAGCCCTAGAAAGATGATTGTAGTGTAGTGGCTATTACATTGTCTTATCTACAAAAGGTTCTGGGTTCAGTTTGTGTGCACATATGTGTGTGTGTGTGAGTGTGTGTGTGTGTGTGTGTGTGTGTGTGTGTGTGTGTGTGTGTGTGTGTGTGTGTGCGTGCGGTGCCATGGTTAATGATAGATGTATAGGTCTGCAGGGACACAACCACAGCATGCATACCAGCACTGCACCCAGACATTCTGGGCAATTATGAGCTGTGTATGCTACAGGCTCAAATTCATCATGGACACCTCTGGCCACATGAGCTAGCTCTGCCAGGAGTTGCACTACTAGGTCCATGCCCCTAGCTAGAAATCAGTGTGCTACCTGAACATGAATGAGGTTTGCTGAATGAGCTTTTATCACAGCTGTGTTCATGGCCATGACCACATGGATGAAGACCATGTCCACCACCAATGTAGCAGTGGATGTAGTACCACTGTGGAAGTGGGATCTGGAAAGTCTACATCTGCTGACATCTGAAGATATACCAGCAGGCTGGCCTCGTGAATGCTGCCCCAGTCCCAACGGATGAGCCAGAAAAGATCTACTACAGTAACCATTAAGTAAAAATCAACAATACCTGTACAGAAACATCATAACAATGACTGATATATCCCACAAATACAGATAGCAGTGATGATGCATTCAAACTCAACACCCTTATTATTTCCTTATGTGGTCTGTTGCCACCCTGTGCATCAGGCATGATCAGCCCATGTCAAACAACCCCACAGAGGGTAGGGCAATATCAGCATCATCTGCACACATGGATGATCAAGATATCTATACAACTTTAATAAGAGTTCAGAACATAAGCAAATAAATTAAGACACAAATGACAACTTGCAGCTCTACAGTACACTCTTCTATGTTAGATTATCAAAGTTCCAAAACTTTGAAATTCATATGGGCAAGACCATATGATCAAAGTTTCTGAGCTTTGAATATTAAAATAAATAAAAAACAAAAAAAATCTATTTTTAATGTTTTTGCAGGGGTCAAGCCCCCTGCTAATTAAATATGCAAACTCCGAGATCGCACTAAATTGCGGAAAAGGGTAAATTTCACATTATGTGCTGTACTGTGATTTCCATTCAAAATGTTTGAAGTTTTAAAACTTCAATCATATGGTCCCGACCATATGATTTTTGAAGTTTTGAAACCTCAATAATCTGATTTTGATCTGATCCAGAACAGACAATGCATTGTCCATGTGTCATCATCCTGTCCAAGTAGTCACACACATGGTCCATGCAATCTTGTACATCAAAATGCACAATGTACACCTTGGTGGACCTTGTCTGTGCCTCCACAATGGTTCTGTACGTATGTTGGGTGATAGCTGCTGACATACCAACCTCAAGGAGAGGGTTGTCATCCTACCTTCTCTGGGCACTTATATTGACACTTCTGTGTGGTAATTCATCCAGATAATGACTAGGGGAAGATTCTGCCACCTCTGCAACTGGGATAACCCCCCCCCCCCAGTGTCCCTAAACTGTCTACTCTCAGATGACTCTGTGTCATGGTTATGCGTAGGCATAATGACTGTGTCTAAACTGTGGGTGGAGATATGGGAGCCACAATCCCAGTGTCCAGCATACCCACTGCAACCCCAGACTATGCCTTTTCATCACCACCATCATTGTCAGAGGCTAACTTTCATCCAACATTAGATGGAGGGAGGCCCACAGTGCTTGTACCAGTCAGTGATTTACCGGTGACTACACCAAGAAAAACACAACAAATAAAAGAAATATAAACATATAATATAATACTTAGGCCAAAATGACCTAACCACACATGCAAATGCTATAATCTCAGATAGTACATATAAGTAATACAAAAAAAGTATGACCATATCATGTGTAGGTGGATATTGTACCTTAATGCCAGATGCACCAAGTCACAATTTTAGTTGATTCAGCTGTTACAGAGGTGGACACAATAAATATTTGAATGGCTTACCTGGGGCATCAACAGTGGACGTCCTTTTGTTGTCCTTCACCTCTGTCCCAGTGTCCAGCCCTGCACTTTGAAATCTTCTGAGCTGCCTGGATTTCTTAAAGTTGAGAGGAACTCCTGTCTCAAAGATTGTTGAATCAGTAGAAGGCCAACCATGAATAGCCCATCTCTGCTATGCTACAATCTTTGTTCTATCAGTAGTCTTTTTAATCATGTCACCAGCCCTGTGTGAGACCATGTGGTATAGATGGCCCTAGCCACTATCAGCAGTGACATGTTTGACCACCTGATGTCAGCCACAGTCACTGAAAGGCTTGTCAATGGAATGTGCATCAAGAAGCTGTCCAACATGGAGAAGGAAGTCCTGAATTATCTGAGTTAGGGACCGGTTCTGTAGTATGTCCACCTGAATTATCACTAATTCAAGCAGATGGGACCTTAGTTTAACTCATTCAACATTCTTTCTGATGTATATGTTTATAAAAATTCTAATACAAAAACATTTTCTAAAAAAAAAACGTATTTTGGGAATAAAGATTTCCAAACCCCATTGCTTGAGCTTTGATGCTTGTATCCTTGGAGGTATTGTAATTGGTTTCAGAGCTAGCGTATATTGAAGCAAAAGCAATATTTTGTAGATATCGTGGCCTACACACATGTATCTCCAAAATTCTAGGGTATGCTCATATCATTGCCACTCACAAAGGTGATTCTCAATGTTAGTGACAAGAATGATTGCCTTATCCTATGCATGCCTGTTGGTACAAACACCTGCTGCATATATTCTCATATCTTTCCCTACAGCTATCATACAGCATACCCCTATGTTTTTTTAACTGCAGTATGGCATAATAGATTGTTCTTTGACTGTAGCTGTCATCCTGCCACTCACAATAGTATACAATACATTGTGCTTCTGTCTGTGTTCACTGGTGTCTACGTGTGGAGAGAAGAACACTGTGCTATATACAGGAAGTGGTAATACAGCTGAAATTTGTGGCAGCCACCTGGATGCTTTGTGGACACATTGGTCATAATCTTACATACATCACACACTGCCAGGCTGTTCACAAAATGATAACTCTTCCTGTTTACAAATCTTTGTGACTGCAGCAAGTGGAGCCTTTATCGCTAGTCTAATGCAATCACTGTCTCAGGGAAGTAGGTAATATAGAACACAGAAAACAAGCATGGCATTAGCTCTCTCCTATGGTGTATTAAAATAACATATATGACCCTTTGTATCTAAATGTGTCTGTTGATGAAATTGTTCAGTGTTCTACAGGTGGAGGACATTGAAATACCAAAATTGTCCCCAGCTGGTCTCTGAAAGATCCTTGTTGCTAACATGGAGAGATACGATGGTCTCTTTAGTCATGAGAGGTTCACACATTCTTATCTATTCCATGTGTCCATGACACATATCAACCAAGATCTATACAATGTCTTGATCAACTCTAAAGTGACTGATAATCTCTTAATCAATAAAATTGTGAAAATTCCCATACTGATGGTACCATTTGCAATGGCATTCGATGGCACCTCAAACAAACTCACAGGACTCAGTGATACTCAGCATTACAGCATAGTGTTGTGCTATGGCTGCTATCATTCTGAGCATTTTTGCATTGTACAACAGCAATTTTCATGTGCTTTTCTATTCTTATAGTCAGGCACACAGAGGTGTACACTTTCATCACTATGTAACTATGAATCTAGACTATATTCACCTTGCATATTTTAATATCACTAGGACCTCATTTTCCTTCCCTTTTTGATTTGCATATTATTATACAGCCATTTGTGTGTCTTGTGTTACACATTTGGCCTTTTGCTGGACTGTTCTAGTCTCTATGTAGCTGATTCTGGCACATGTATATACTGAGTACTACCCAACTTGTCGATGAATCCTGGCTACTATGTACTGAAGTAGGAAGGCATAAAATTTCAAAAATACTTATAACTTGAAATGAGATGTAAAGAGTATATTGTTAAGAATACTAACCTTGTCAGGTATGAGCTGCCGTGGAAAGTCAATGATGTTTCTTCAAAGTGTTGGTAGGAGTTCATAGGTTAGTACTAGACTACCTGCCCTTTCAGGCCATTTTAAGTCAAACCTTTACCTCATGTGAGAATCAAACCCTGCACCTTGTGTCTGTAAGGTAAACACCTTAACCATTAAGCCAATCTCCTACCTCCTGAAAATGCATTGAAGCTTCCCTGACCAGGAATCAAACCCAAGCTGTGGTGGTAGCACTGACTCCTAACCACTAGACCACCAAAGACTCCCCATGTTTGCCTTATAGTACAAAGTCAAAAGATATTAAAATGACATAGAAAGTTAAACCTAAAAACATTCATGTCAATACAATATTAAACCTGAAAGTAGAGAACTGCAAAATGTCCTATGCTACAAAGATGATAATCAGTTCTCAGTAACAGTGAGAACACATTGCAGTTGAGTGTTATCAAGTGCAACTAAACAGTTTATGCAGCAACATTTCTGAAAGACATGCACTGCATCTACATTCAGAAGAATATGCAAATGCAGCTTAAAGGATAACTGTTCTCTGCTATACTTAACCTCATCCCAGACTTATTTTGTCTCTCTGTAATATTAGGTACACGCAGTTTAGTGCCCAGAAACACCACAATTTGTTTACTGTTTTCATTCCCATTTACAACTACTATCAATTGTTAACCTACCACCATCTTTTTTCCCTACTTATATTTGTCATCATTTTGGCAAGGAATTTGTCTCAGTTTGCATGTTCTAGGGTAGATTTTTGTTGACTTCAGTAAACTGTTGTAAAGCACACACAACATAAAGTAAAACTCTTTTTTTCCCAAAGTGCTAATCAAATTGTTAAACAAATCCTAACATGAAGAACAGAGATGAATTAAACTGCAACAATACTTAAACACACTGGCAAGTACACAGATTTTTGTCCAGTGAAGTGGTTATCCATCTAAATGTAGAAAATATGTAAGACAATACGGGAAACTACTTAAACTTGCATTGCCAAATGCAGATTAATTGAGGAAAACTGCCAGGTTTGTCTGGAAATTTCAATACTTATGTAATACTATGGTGACAATCTAGAAACTGGCTAGGACTACAACTCCGAATACTTAGTAAAGTCTGACAATTTACGTCTTTTGCATAGAAGAAATTTTAAATGTACTGAGAAATATTTCTATCAGCTTATAGATGGCACAAGTGGCAGAGTGGCCTAAGGGTTGAGGTGTTTGCCTTACAAACACAAGGTGCAGGGTTTGAGTCTCACAAGGGATAATTGTCTAGGCTTAAAATGGCTTGCAAGGGCAGTTAGCCTAGTATGAATCTATGAAACTATGAAACTATCAACTTTCAGTGAAAAACTAAACAATAACACTATTTCTAGAGCCAGTATAAGAAAGCATTGGATCTCTACAAGCCACCTGAGCCCCATCTGCTTGAATTCCAATAACCCAGCCATGGACTTGAATGGCTGCAACCCTGTGTCAACTGCTGCCTGTACCCAGACTCAAATGTCAGTTCAGCACCACAGCTGCCACACCATCTGCTTGCATTCTAAGAGACAGACACAAGCAAGTGCTCATTATAGACCAGCTAAGTAGGGCAGGGGAGTTGGGAAGGTGCTATTAGGTTTAGGGAGAAGGACAGGGAGTGGATTGTGGACTTTAGGATTAGGGACGGGAATGGGAATTTTGGTTTTAGGGAGCAATACTGACTTTAAGGTTGGGGGGGGTGGAGATTTAAGGTTTAGGGAATGATTATGGATGAGAGGGTAAGAGGTTTTTAGCTTCAGGGAGTGATCAGGACTTTAGAGTTAAGGTGGACAAGGGGACTTTAGGTTTATAGATCAATTGGCACTTTAGAGTTAGGGAGGGGAAGTAGATTTTAAGTTTAGGGGGGATGGGGACTTTACAATTAGGTTAATGTGTGGGAATTTTTAGGGTTAGGATCAGGGTTCTGGTAGGGATAGTTAACATTACAGGAGATGAATTAGGGGGAGTTAGAGCACTTGCCAAAAAGAATAGCATTGAGGACATGTGTCTCGAGCATATGGAGTAGGCCCAAAACCAGTGACCACAGAACAATTACTGTAATTAAATGCGGAAAGAAACAACTTCATATACTGCATCTGCAACAAACTATCATATCACACGGGGACACAAAAACTGAAATCTATGAGGATGAGAACTGTACACAATGTAATCTAATTTCAGTGTGGCAGTTCCATTTGCAGCCATGTGGGGATATAACAAATTAAACTATAAAAAAGAGTGATTCTGATGCATTATTTTATTATACAAAACTTTTTTTTAGTCTTTTGGTGGAATTTTTCATTCATTATTATATAGTATAAGGCATCTTTTTTCAGTCTGTAGGTAGAGTTTTCCTTTAACTATCTTAAGAAGTAATAGTTTTTTAATACTTGGCAAGACTTCACATTTTTGCATGTACCAGTTTTGCATTTATTGCAAGAAGTGGCAAATTTAAATAGATTAGTATAAATACAAAGCATGGCCCAGTTAGCATTGCTACATTACAGTGCTTCGTCCTCTAGTTTGTATTTTGACTGGAGTACTTCCTGTGCAGAGTCTACACATATTTCCTCTATTGGTGTGGGGCTTTGCCTGGTACTTTGGTTTTCTTCCATATCCCAAAGTTATTTGAGATTTGAATTGATTTTCCACACAGTTGCTTATAGGTCCGCAAACAGTATTAAAGTAACTGTGTGTGTGTGTGTGTGTGTGTGTGTGTGTGTGTGTGTGTGTGTGTGTGTGTGTGTGTGCGCGCGTGTGTGTGTGTGTGTGTGTGTATGTGTGCACACGTGTGTGTGCTTGTGCAAGTGTATGCATGTACCTCTTATGTCCTTTGAGTGCTAGGATAGGTTCTGTCTCTCCCTAAATCCTGTATTGGATTAAGTGGGCAACCACAGAAAGAATAAATGAATCAGTGGCAAAATTATATTTGAATTCTATAGTCCCCTGCATGGTATTTCCAAAAAAGTCAATAATGATCTACACTATAAAATAATTAACACACTCTAGTTTTTGCAGTTTTTCTGTTTGTACTCTTCACAGACAGCAATTTTGCTCCAATTAATGGCTTGCCAGTAAAACGAAGGCTATGTGAAAAGGTATTAGTTGTGTGTTGACATTACATTTTTGCTGTCATAACTCTTACATTGCTATCAAACACAGTATTTTCAAATTTGTTTGTATTTGGTGCTGTTAAAATTATATATATGGAGTGAGGTGTATACATGTGGCATGCATTTCTTTTTATACCCTACCACTTCTGGTCTAATAAATCAAGACTGACATAGATCAGTAGTGGTATACTGTACTGATTTTGACATGTTTCCTGCATTTACTGACCTACTTTTAAATGAAAGACTAATGAAACTGAAGCAGACGTCAGCCTGTTTGTAGTTATACACTAAGTAAGAAACCTTTATTTAATTAAGTCATTGCTGGGTCCTCCTTCTTCATGTAATTTATGAAAAAGAAAGAAAGCAGAACATGGTCTGTGATATCTAATAAGTGCAATTTCAGCAGACTCAGATTGTATGGATACTGCTGAGGAACAGCCAGAAGGAGTATATTAGGAATTACTCTTGTGATTTTAATGAGCCAGCAATTCACTTAATATTAGATTCATTTTCATTTATGGTGCTAAAACAAGATTTCTAGAATAATTCAGTAGATAAAATGAATAAATAAATGGCATCTTTTGCTTATTAAAAATTAAGTAAATGCAGTTATAAATGGAACAAAGAAATATAAGCAATGGACCCTGATAATCAAACAGTCTGATATACCTTTCCCATTTATAGCATTTGTAAGTCCTTCTTTTCCTAAGGGTGATACTAACACATATTTTCTAGTTGCAGTGAACAGTAAATGAACAGCCTAGCAGAGCAACTTAATTTATACCTAGTGAATATTAAAGGAACACTTTAGTTTTGGGACATCTATACAACAAGCTGAATTGTAAGCATTTCTGTCTTGATACAAGATGAATAAAGTTCACTGTGCAGTCAACCTAAGTGTTTCTAATGTTTCTCATAGCATCTCTGTTTATCTGATGATCACAGATACTCAACTTTCCAGGATAAAAGTGTCCGTTTTATAATAGGTTACAAGTTCCCATAGAAAGCTATGCTTTTTTATATTGTTTATGGTTCACGATCTCAGAGACATGTAACTATCACATTCTTAGCTTTATCCTTGTTATCCCCTTTTCAGTTGTTTGTAGTGCAGTTTTTCACCCACTCTACTAAAAGCAAGCACATTTCTCTGTCTTTTCTTCTCTTCTATTCTGTCTTCCTTCATCTAATCCAAATAGACAACAGTTCTACCCTTTAAATAAACAAATGACAGATTGCACAGCATATTTCTTTATCAAACCCTAGTGTTTTGATGCAAAGACCTTTAAAGGATACTTCTCAACTATGCATATTTCCGCAGAATGTCCAGATTTTTGCCTGATATTTTTGGCCTTTTTCTCATAAAATGTGTGGTTTTCTGACAAATCACTGAGAACTGAAGTCACTAAATAATAACATATATGTGAGTTTCAGACTTACTATCCTTCAGAAAATGCACGCTAACGCAACTCCTGTTATCCCAGTAACTTTCTAAGTTTATAAGAGCAATATTTAAAAAACGTCTCTATTTTTGGGCCTCAGTACCCTCTCCTTTATTTTAGACTTTGTCCAGGTTTCCTGCTCTAAGAGGTTTAGAGATATGGGAAACAGCTGCATTATATAATTTAACCTCAGTGCATGCAAAAAAAAATTAAAATAAAAGACAATAGCATAATTTTTGCAGGGTGGTGACTGTCTGCACCTGCAACCCCCTATACCTCCTGATAATTAGATATACTAATTCTGAGATTACACAATAGCAGGGAAAGGGCAGATTCCCCTAATCCAAATATTGTTTGATCTCACAGACCTGCTGTCCATCTGTTTAATCAAGTAAATTTTGTTAACTAAACAGACCTTCGCACAATTTAAGTTCTCATGTATCTAGCTATATATAGCTGTATCTATATCTATATCTATATCTATATCTATATCTATATCTATATATCTATATCTATATCCATCTATATGTGTGTGTATATACAGATAAAGAAATATACACACATGTAAAGTGAGACAGCATGATAGCAAGTGCTTAAAATCAATTAACATATTAATGTTCAGCCAATAAAATGCCAATGCCCCAATTAAATAGTACCCTACACATTCAAAAAGGAAAACGAGACAAATAGCCAGATTCAGGAAGGCTTACACGGAGTTAAGAGTAGTGTAAGCCTCCGTGTAAGCCTCCCGATTCAGGAACAGCCCAAATCTCCGTGTAAGAGACAGCTAACACGTCTCTTACACGGACTGGGCATGGAAATGCTCAATACCTCATTTGCAGCTTAAAGATATGCAAATGAGGTATTTGAGTGATCCACGAAGCCGAAACCAGTCCGTGTAATGGACGTGTTAGCTGCAGAAATGTACTCAGCTGACAACTGAGTACATTTCTGCAAAATTAAAAACGGAGCTATGTCAGCTCCAAATAAAGGGTGCATATGTTTCATTAAGCATGCCAATGGCCAAATATGTGGCCATTGGCATGAAAAACTGTTGCAAAAATAAGTTATATAACTTTTTTTTTTTCACGGGATTTCTGGGTTTAACTGCAGCGCACACCCGCGCAAACGGGGTGCGCTACCTAAAATTAAAAAACGAAGCTTATAAGCCCACAGTTGTGGGATTTATGTATTACATGGAATGTCAATGGAGGGACTTGCAGACCAAAAACAATATGGCCTCCGTTTAGTGGTTGTCAAGGGGGGGAAGCTCCGTGTAAGACATGTAACTAGTCATTACTAGGCAATCCTATGTAAATGAGGGTTACAATACTGAATCACACTGCCACATAGGTAATGAGCACTTTCTGAGTAGTGTAAGAGTTAGAGAAGGGGGAGGAACAGAGTAAGAGGTAGGTGACATCACGGGGGGGAAGGATAGTAATAAATGTACCAGATTGGAGGGAAATGTAAGGTAAGAGATGACAGACAGACATCAGGGAGGGAGGTGTGTCCCAACAGAACACTAGGAAAGTCAAGAAATTGAGGGTATACGCTATCCCTACACTCAAAGTTCCTTGAAATACATGCATGTGCGCGTGTGCACGTGTGTAAGGCAGGTTCAACATGTGGGAGCGTGTTGCAAACCGTTTACAATGGTTTGCGCGGGCATGCACGTGTGTAAGGCAGTGTGCGCGCGTTTTAACATGAATCAGCCAAGCTCACACCGTGTAAGGATGTGTGCGCGCGTGTAACACCGTGTAGGGATGTGTGCGCGCGTTTAAGTGACTGTGAGCGTGTTTAAGCTGGTGTGCACATTGCTCCTCCTCAGGAAACAGAGAGGAAACAGGAAACAACTAAAATACAGGGAAACTGCCAGAAGATACTGCTGGAGTTAATTGGTGGAAACAATTAGAAGCAGGCAATTACACAGGCAGACTAGAAGCCCAACCCAGCACTTAAAACACTGCAAAGAGCAGTGCAGGCTGTTTCTCACAAGAGATACTGCCAGAAACTAAGCTATCAGAATTGAAAACTAAAAAAAGCTGAACTCAGAGCAGAAATGCTAGGGGCTGCCATAGCTATTATAATCAGGCATAGGCGAATTGCTGAGGGTGGTGACAATGCAGATGCTGACAGACAGCCCAGAGTGAGGAGAAGGAGAAGAGTATACAGGCCCAGGGTCACCTACCATGGGTTACATGAGCTGGAGATAGTAGAGCGCTACAGAGTGGACAGAGACATTCTGCAGCAGATTGTTGAGCTGTGCAGGCCACATCTCACACACAGAACCAACAGAGGGGAACCCATCCCAGTGGAAACCAAGGTATGTGTTGGCCTAAGAATACTAGCAACAGGTACCTTCCATAGACCAACTGGTGATATGATGGGGATATCACAGGCATCAGCCTCCAGAGTACTGCACCAGTTCCTGGATGCCATGTCAGCACATGTCAGTGATCATATATATGTCCCTAATGACCGTGAGGTTGTGGCCAGCAATATGCGTCTCTTCCAGCAAATAGCGGGATACCCTGAGGTGCTGGGTGCAATAGACTGCACGCACATACGCATCAAAGCACCAGCCGGTGAGCGGGGTAGAGCCTACATTAACCGCAAGGGATACCCCTCCATCAACTGCCAGGTCGTGTGTGATGCCCAGGGCATAATAATGAATGTGTGTGCTGGCTGCCCTGGGAGCTACCACGATTCCCATATCTGGCATCTGACGCAGCTGTACCAATCCTTTGCCAATGGGAACTTCCCACATGGACACCTAGTGGGGGATGCAGGTTATGCACTTGAGCCGTGGCTGATGACACCCATCAGAAATGCACACACACCTGAACAGGAACGCCATAATGAGGCACACGCACAAACACGTAATGTCATAGAGCGTGTGTTTGGGCTGCTCAAGTCACGGTTCCAGTGTCTGGACACATCTGGTGGAGCCTTGCAGTACACACCAACTACATGTACCCAAATGATCATGATATGTGCTATGCTACATAATATGATCCTGCAGAAACAGCTGCAGCAGGACCAGCACAGGGCTGGGCCAAACATCCCCCCACCATTGCCAAGGCCACCACAGGCAGGGGTGACTCGGAGGAGGAACAACCTGACCTTGTCCCAGTAGGCAGAAGGAGGCGTGCCCAGTATGCCCTGGCCTTGGCAAAGAGGCAACGCATAGCACATACACTTGGTCAGTAGGAACATTGGGACTGATACCCGCTCTGACTCACTCATACAGTAACAGGGATGCCTAACATGACACAACCTGCTTCCAAACATGTACAGGGAGTGTAGTATGTGCATCTGACAGAGGCGGCCCTGCAGCACCACCTGAGGCATGAATGCCATGTGTTAAGTAATGTAATATCATGTACCATATGCACACCTGAGGACCCCAACTAACATCCACCCGCAAGAATCATAAACCACAAAAACACAAACCCACCTCATGGGTACCACAAGGGATAGGAACCTAGATGTAATGCTACCCAATGCCAGAAGTATAAACATCAAGATGCGTGCAGTGTAAACACACACAGTATAGAGAATGTAGATATCAGTGCTGTAATAGAAAACAGGGTCAAAGCCCACATCAGCACCCTGACACTACCAGGTCACACCTCATACAGTGATGTACATGTGCAAAAACATGGAACAAGATAAAAATGAGGGTGACTAGCAATAAATGGCATGCATAACCACACACCCATGTTTGTACCACAACAAGAAGCAACATGGAATAGCCATGGTCAAAAACCAATGGCTAAAACTGACTACTACTATATAGCTTGCTGCAGACCACTGTCCTAATAGCAGGAACTGCCCCAGGCCTATGTTCATAGATTTATAGGTTCATACTAGGCTATCTGCCCTAGGGCATTTATAAGCCTAGCCCAGAGTTTTGTGGCTTCTGCCACCCCTTCAATTTGATGGATAATATGCCCATTATTTTGCTGTGCCTCTGTCAAGCAGTGATACTGAGGTTATCCCTGGGGTATACCTGCAATCTCCCATCCATTGGTCAAGATCTCACTTGAACAAAGCCAGTGAGGTGCTCAGCTTCACATGTACCAGGATGTTGTTCCACAGCATAGGGACTCTCTGGGTGATGAATCTGTCCCTCCAGCACATCCTATTAATATCTGTGTTGAGGTTTAAGTCTCCTGCCCTTGTAGTTCTGATGGATGTAGAGGTCTTGAGGTGAAGCATGTTCATTAATTCTGGGATGGACATAGCCTTGTATGTCAGGCACAGGTCACCTCTGAGCAGACGGTGTTTACTGAATACAGCTGGAATTCCTTCAGTCGGGCAGCATAAGAAATATGTTTGAGACCCTTTCACCTCCTGTTGAGGAATTTGTGGGCCCATTCAATTGCCGCAGGTGTTGGGTCAGATACATTCTGAATGGGGCATTGTATGCAATCATTGGTCTGATGAGTGATGAGTACAGGGGAACAATGACCTCCCTTGATCTAGATGTGAATCCCTGCATGATGAGGTGGCCAATGTAGAAGGTCTTCCAAACTACCCTGGCAATGTGAGTGTCAAACAAAGGTTACTGTCAACCTGGGTGCCCAGGTCCCTGATAACCTCCTCTGTGCTTAGAGGATTGCCACCTAGATGGGAACTAGTGGTAACCTTGTTCTTCCTGAAGGGTATGGCTATGCATTGTTTAGTGTTTAATGTAAGGCCATGGCTCTGGCACCAGTTATCCGTGTCTATGAGACCCTTCTGAAGGATGTCTGTGTCAGATGGGTTTCTAACTATGCTTCCCAGTTTGCAGTCATCTTCAAACTTTGTCAGCCATAATCCTCCTGTGTTTGCTCGTACTTCTGAAAAGTAGATGCTGAACAAATGTGGGCCCAGGACTGAGCCCTGTGGGACACCACTTGTGACAGCTCTGGAGTGTGACATGGCACCAGCAACTTTGACCCTGTGTGTTCGGTCACTTAGCCAGTTTGCAACCCATGCTGTGATGTATGGGTTCACAATTAAGCTGGTGATGTTTTCAATGATACCTGAGTGGGGTATTGTGTCGAAAGCATTTGCCAGGTCAAGGTAGGCTGTGTGGACTGCCTTGCCCACGTCAATGGCCTGGGTGACTGTCTTGAAAAAGTCAACCAAGTTTAAAAGGCATGATCTGCCCTTGACAAAGCCAAACTGGATTGGATCCAATGTCTGCAGGTCCCCTATGTCTTCATTTATAATTCCCATTATGATCCTCTCCATAGCTTAGCAGAACAGGCTTGTCAAGCTGATGGGATGGTAGTTTCCGGGGTTGGTGGAGGCACCTCCTTTGTGAAGTGGGTCCACCATTGCCGTATGCCACTCCTTGGGCACATATCCTGAGGTGAGGCTAAGATTAAACAGCTGCCCTAACTGCGGGTGTAATTACTCATTGAGTTCATGGAGCACACAACTGGGGACACCATCTGGTCCCATGGATAAAGTGTTTTCCGCCTTGGATAGAGAAGTTCCCACCACAGCATTGGAGATGTTTGGGGGGCTACAATCCTCTGGTGTAGATACCCCTCCAGTTGGGGGGGGAAATCTGCACTGAACCTGTCAGCCAGTATGTTGGCAATGTCTGTAGGTGCAGTGATATCTACATCATTCCGAACTAATTCTGAACATATCTGGGAGTTCCCTCCCAGGTTTCAAACATAGGTAAAAAAGGCCTCATGATTGTCCCTTGAGTCCTGAGTGGGTTTACTCTCAAAACTTGCCTCGGATGATTGTATGGGGGAACCCAGTGTTTTACTCACAATGAGCAGGGGTGTCTTCCCTCCTACGGATTACGCTCTATCTCGTAGTAGCTCCTTCCTTGTGTTGTAGAGCTTGTTTATGGCTAGGGTCCACCAGACTGGATGCTTGCCTGTGGTACAAAGAGTCTTTGTTTTGTTTGGGATTGCCTGATCCATGCAGTCCTGGAGGTGCTGTTAGAAGGCATTTCCAAGTGATACAGTGGCTTGGGTAATGGTGTCCGCTGGCTTGGGGGCCTTGAAAGAGACCACACCAGTCCTTAGAAATGTGAAGTCGGCATTTGAGAAGGTCTTCACTGTTTGTTTTTCTATCTGGGGTGTGGGTGGGATGTGGACTCGCACTGAGAGTAGTCCATGATCTGATCTCACCAATGATGGGTATACTTCTGGTGTTGAACAGTGTGACCCCATGTTCGTGATGATGAGTTCTAGTATGTTGCCTCCACTTGTGGGGATTGGGACCAGTTGTTCCATGGCATTTGAGTGTATGAACTCTTGGAACCTTTGTGTTAGAGTGTTGTGGCTTGATTAGTGATCCCAGTCTATATGTGGATAGTTGGAATCACCCAGTAGGATGGTGTTTGGAGATACATTTATCCCCTTCAGTGTTTGCAGGATAGCTGTGTGAGGTACCTGAGTTTGAGAGGGTGGCATGTAACATGCTGCAGAGCAGTCTTGCCTACGGTCACTGGCAGCTGGATGGTCTCCGATGCATCATGTGTTGCCACCAACTATGAGGTGAGGGTGTCCTTGATGAATATGGACACCCACCATCCTTCTTGGTGTTGTCCGGATTCTGGTGCCGGAACGCATGATATGAGGTAACACCCGATAGTGCCGGGGTGCTGTCAGAAGCTGTGAACCAGGTTTCAGGCACAGCACAGACATCAATGTGCTACATACTGAGAAGGGCATAGAGTGTGTGCAGCTTGAGGTTGAGACCTCTGGCATTGAGCAGCATTACCCTTAGTGTCTTTCCTTTACTGTGTTCTAGGGTGGTAGGTGTAGAATCTGAATCTTGCATAAAAAGGCACAATGGGGTGGCAAGAGCATCATCCAAATCCAGAAGCCCAGGGTGACAGGTGCAAGCTGTCCCTTGCAAATCACCGTGGCCTGTCCAGCATGTCATCCCAGGCAGACAGACATTGGACCCCTTTGAATGACACCATAGTTTAAGCAAAATATTACAGCTGATCATCTTGTCTCTGTTTATGTGGCATCATACTTGGTGAAGGTAGGATACTGCTGAAGGTCAGGGTCACACCTGCCTGGCCTACATAATCAGAGGGATCCTCTATGTCTCTTTCCATGTAGTCCAGGGAGGTACATCTCAGGTCGTTCACACCAGCATGGATAATGACTGGGTCAGACTTGTACTTGCAGTGGAGTGACCTGAGTGCTTGCATTATGTGGTGGATTCCAGTGCCCGATAGGCAGCTTACTGTGACCTCCTCCTGCCGATCTGGTGAGCGGGACGTCAGTGTGTCTGACTATGGAGTCACCTATGACAAGTGTGTCTGGCATTGTGTTTGGCCTTAAGGGCTGTGACTGTTTGGCACACCGACTCTGTGGTCAATGTGTTGCATGTGCTGTGCCCTGTGGAGGCAGTTGTGTGAGTGTCTGCTGTGGTGGCCACTGCCGTTTTGGTAGAATTCTGATCAGAGCCTCCGAGTATGTCTCTGTGTGTCTATGTGTGTTATCTTAAGTTGTGATAGTGCCATGTGAGACTGGATTTGTGATGTGTGTGGTTACCTTCACCTTCTCTCAGGTCTTGCTAGTCCTATGTTGAGAGAGCTCAGCCTCCACTTTGGCTATATAGTTGCATCTCTCACATGTAAGTGTGTTTTATGGGAGAAGGAGAGGGTTGTCAGTGTACATGAGGCAAGTGTAACATTGCCTCAATATTCCCAGGTTCACCAGCTGAGCAGGAGAGGACACTAGCAACTGATCCCTAGACATGCTAGAAGGAATAGACAAAACAATGTTGGAATACAGGGAGATATCAAGCCCCCCAAACCACATCATAGTGTTTGACTGACAATACCTACACATACACCGGTGTTTCATAGTGTCATAGTCTACTACTAGGCTATCTGCCCTAGTGCATGTATAAGCCTAGCCATAGTGATGTGGCTATTGCCACCCCTTATAGTGGTAATAAGTGTACAGAATAGATTCTGAATATTGTGCCTCTGACTTAGTAATGACACATTATGACCCCCTTATGTAATTGAATAACATGACTGTGCCTCTGTCTAGTCTGTGCCTCCGTCTCATATGCAGTTGTCCAGATGTCTCCTGAAGAGAGTCAGTGAGGGACTCTGTCAAACATGAACTGGGATACTCTGCTAGAGTGTGAGATGCCTCTGAGTTATGACTCTGTCCCTCCAGCATGTCCTATACATGTATGTGCTGAGGTTCAAATCCTCAGCTCTCATGGCTCTGGTGGATTTGGATTGCTTGCAGTGGAGCATGTCCACCAAATCCTGATTGGACATGGTCTTGTATGTCAGGCATAGGTCACCTGTAAGTATGCGGTATGACACTGAACAAAGCTGGATTTCCTCTATTCTGGAAGCATATGACATGTGTTGAAGAACCCTGATCTTCATGGTAGGTACATTTGGGGTGTCTCCAGCTGTTGCAATTGCTGGGCGAGGTACATACCATATGGGGCTTTGTATTCAATCATGGGCCTGATAAGGGAGAAGGATAGTGGAACAATGACCTCCTATGATCTTGATGGAAAACCCTTCATGATAAGGTGGGCAAGATAGAAAGTCTTCCTAACCACTTTGGCAACAGGGGTGTCAAAAGAGATGTCACTATCTACATGTGTCCCCAGGTGTCTGATTTGTTGTCTGTGCTCAGTAGGTTGCTGTCTATGTATTGATCTGTGGGTACTTCGTTCCTCCCAAAGGGGATGAATACACATCAGTTGCATTCAGTTTCAGGCCATGCATCTGGCACCAGCTATCCGCCTTTGTGACGGCATTCTGTAGTATGTGTGTGCCGGCTGATGTATTCACTATGGTGCCTAGGTTGCAGTCATCTGCAAACTTAGTCAGCCACAACCCCCCTATGTTTGCTTTCACATCTGAAAAGTAAATACCAATTAAGAGGGGTCCCAGGACACATCCTTGTGGGACACCACCTGTGACTGGCTTCGAATCTGACAAGGCACCTGCAATGTTGACTTTATGGGTTCTGTTTCTTAGCCATTTTGCAACCTATCCTGCGACATATGCTGTTATATGTCAGCTGTTGAGCTTGGCTATGATGCCTGAGTGTGGTATTGTGTCACAGGCCTTAGCCAAGTGCAGGTAGGCTGTGTGGACTGCGTAGCCCTCATCGATGGCCCTACTGACAGTTTCATAGTAGTCAACTAGGTGCAAAAGGCAGGATCTGCCCTGTACAAAGCTGAACTAGGTGGGAACAAGGGTCCGTATGTCAGTAATGTGTCTGTGTAAGAGCTCCATAATGACTCTTCCCATATCTTTGCAAACAAGGCTGGTTAAGCTTGTGTGGTGGTAGTTGCCATGGTCTGTGGAGGCATCTCCTTTGTGGAGTGGGACCACTGTTGCCGTATGCCAGTGTTCAGGTACATATCCTGTAGCAAGACTAAGGTTAAATAGCAGTTGTATATACGGATCCAGCCCCTTCTGGAGTTCACATAGCATGCAACCGGAGATACCAGCAGGTCCCATGGATGCTGTGTACTTGTCTTTGCTGAGTGTGGCTCTCACATGGACATCCAAGATGACAGTGAGGTTACATACAGCAGTGATAACTATCTTCTTTGGGGTGAGGGAGGGGGTAAATCACACTGAAGCTGTCCGCCGGAATGTTGCCAATATCTGTCAGGTCACTGGAATATATGTTGTTGTGTACCAACTCTGAGCATATCTGAGGGTTCACAACCAGGTGTCTGACATTACTGAAGAAAGCAGTGTGGTTACCTTCATTGTCTTTGGTGATTTATGTCCCCAAGTTGACCTTGCATGTCTTTATGAGATAATGTAGCTTTCTACTAGTGCTGATCACAGCTGTCTTCCCTTTGGAGATGTAGCTCTGTCTTGCATTAGTAACCCTCATCTGTCATACAGTTTGTTTATGGCTGGGGTCCACCAGACAGGACACTTTCCCTTGTGGAGAGGGTCCTGTTTTTATTTGTGATTGCATGGTCCATGCTGTCTGACATCTAGCTAAGGGGAGGTCATTGTGGTTCTGCAGTTATCTTTCATCAGCATTAGAAATGACCACAATACCCCTGTGGGGTGTACCTCATGCAGACACATCCAGCACCTGTAAAGTCCACAACAGTACCTCACCAGGAGTATGACAGAGCTGGAACACATGTAATGTGTAGCCTGATTAAACAGAGTGCAGCTCCACACACTGCCATGCTGTCCACCCAGATGCAAGCTGTGCCTGATGTAGAAAGCCATGTCCAAGCTGGAATCAAAGCACATGCTGCACCTTGTACAATCTGAATGGCAGGGAGCTATGCACATGAGGGACCTGAACCCCAGCACTGACATATTTAGGACAGGCTGTACTGCATTATCCAAAACACAGAAGCCACCCCCACGCATGAGTAAACTACCAGTACAGGTTGTCCGTAGAGACACTCGTTGAGTCCCCTCAACAGGAATCCTAATGAGTGGATGGGAGATGGGAGGTTTACCCTGGGTATCAATGTTATGTCACAGGTAGACAGAGGCACAGTATACTAAACAAGACATATGTCATGGCAAACTACACTTACAATGTGTTAATGGACAAACACGCTCTCCGACTAGCATTAGAAATGGCCTAGGGCACATCGGTAGTGTTTGCCAATGTACACCCATGTTGTGGAATACACTACTGATGTTGGATGAGGCTGTTGTAAGTAGTTCACATCTGAACATAATGCAACATGGTCAGATAGGTTCATAGGTACATAGGTTTATACTAGGCTATCTTCCCTAAGGCAGGTATAAGCCTAGCACAGAGTTCATTGGCATACACCACCCCTTATATGGAAACAGTACTGTGCCCATTATTTTGTCATGCCTCTCTCCAGCAGTGACACAGTGACGATCCCCGGGTTAAACGTATGACTTTCCATCCACAGGTCAAGATACCTCTTGAACACAGCCAGCAAGGTGCTCTGCCTCACATGGACCGGGATTGTATTCCACAGCATAGGGAGTCTCCGGGTGATAACTCCATCCCTCCAACATGTCCAACGTACATCACTGCTAAGGTGTAAGTCACCTGCACTAGTGGTTCAGGTGGATCTGCCGATTCTGAGGTGGAGCATGTCCATCAATCCCTGTTTGGACATGGCCTCGCATGTCAGGCACATGTCACCTCTAAGCAGACGGTATGTGAGTGAATAGAGTGGGAGTGTCTTCAATCTGGCAGCATATGACAGCTGTTGGGGTTCCTTGATCCTTTAGGTGGGGGACATTCAGGGTGTCTCCAATTGCTGCAGATGTTGGGTGAGATACAGCCAGAATAGGGCATTCTACGTGATCACCGGTCTGATAAGTGAAGAGTACAGGGGAACAATGACCCACTAGATCTGGATGTGAATCCCATCCTGATCAGGTGGGCAATGTAGAAGGTCTTTCTAGCCACATTAGCAACGTGAGTCTCAGAAGAACGGCGACTGTCAACCTGGGTCCCCAAGTCCATGATAACCTCCTCTGTGCTTAGAGGATTGCCACCTATATGGTAGCTTGGGGTTACCTTGCTTTTCCTGAAGGGTATGTCTACACATGTTGTGCACTTTGACTTCAGGCCATGGCCCTGGCACCAGCTATCAGTTACTGTGAGTCCCTTCTGAAGGATATCCGTGTCTGATGCACTGTCCACTATGGCACCCAGTGTGCAGTCATCTGCAAACATTGTCATCCAAAGTCCTTCCATGTTGGCCTGTACTTCTGGGAAGTACATGACAAACAATGGGGGCCAAGGACTGAGCCCTGTGTGACACCACCTGTGACCAGCCTGGAGTCTAACATAGTGCCAGCAACTCTAACCCTGTGGGTCCCGTCCTTAAGCCAGTTTGCAACCCATCTTGTGACATATGGGTTTACATTTCAGTTGTTAGGGTTTCCCACAATACCTGAGAGGGGTTTTGTGTTGAAAGTGTTTGCAAGGCCAAGGTAGGCTGTATGGACTGCCTTTCCCCAACAATGGCCTAAGTGACCGTTTTGAAGATGTCAACCCAGTACAAAAGGCATGATCTGCCCTTGACCAAGCCAAAATGGGATGGGTACAATGTCTGCATGTCCCCTATATCTTTGTTTATGAGCTCAATTATGATCCTCTCCATAGATCTGCAGACTACACTTGTTAAGCTTATGGGGCGGTAATTACCAGGGTCTGTAGAGGCACCGCCTTTGTGCAGATGTGCACAACTGGACCCTAACCAGGCTGTTGTGCACACTATGGAAATGTAAAGCGGTGATAGGACTAAAGCCCAGGATACTGACCACCACAGTGAAAGTACTGAAACACTACTCTATACAGTGCTATAGTGTTAGGTCAGTATGAACGGATGTTGACAATTGTTCATAGGTTCATAGGTTCATAGGTTCATACTAGGCTATCTGCCCGAGGGCATTTACAAGCCTAGCCCATAGTTTTGTGGCTTACGCCACCCCTTTAGTATGGGGAACTATACCCATTATTTTGCTGTGCCTCTGTCGAGCAGTGACACTGAGGTAATCCCTGGGGTATATCTGCGATCTCCCATCCATTGGTCAAGATTTCTCTTGAACAAGGCCAGCGAGGTGCTCTGCCTCACATATACCGGGATTTTATTCCACAGCATAGGGAGTCTTTGGGTGATGAATCTATCCCTCCAGCATGTCCTATTAATAGCCATGTCGAGGTTTAAGTCTCCCACCCTTGTGGCTCTGATAGATCTAGATTTTTTGAGGTGAAGCATATTCATCAAATCTGGGTTTGACATGGCCTTGTATGTTAGGCAAAGGTCACCTCTGAGCAAGCGGTAAGCGACTGAATAGAGCTGGAGTTCTTTCAGTCGGGCAGCATAGGACAGATGTTTGAGACCCTTTATCCTTTTGGTGAGGAACTTTTGTGGCCTCTCCAGCTGCTGCAAGTGTCGGGTCAGATACATTCCGAATGGGGCATTGTACTCAATCATTGGTCTGATGAGTGATGAGTATAGGGAGACTATGACCTCCCTTGATCTAGATGAGAATCCTTCATGATAAGGTGGGCAATGTAGAAGGTCTTCCTAACTACTTTAGCTACATGGGTGTCGAATGACAGACTACTATCAACCTGGGTCCCCAGGTCCCTGATAACTTCTTCTGTGCTCAGTGGATTGCCACCTATTTGGTAGCTAGGGGTAACCTTGTTTTTCCCGAAGGGTATGACTATGCATTTTTTGGCATTTAACTTTAGGCCATGGCTCTGGCACCAGTTATCCGTTTCTGTGAGACCCTTCTGAAGGATATCTGTGTCAGATGTGTTTTCTACTATGGCTCCCAGTTTGCAGTCATCTGCAAACTTTGTCAGCCATAACCCTCCTGTGTTTGCTTGTACTTCGGAAAAGTAGATGCCAAACAAGAGTGGGCCCAGGACTGAGCCCTGTGGTACACCACTTGTGACAGGCTTTGAGTCTGACATGGCGCCAGCAACTCTGACCCTGTGGGTTCTGTCACTCAGCCAGTTTGCAACCCATCTTTTAACATTTAGCATAACATTTAAGCTGATGAGTTTTTCAATG